>NC_133369.1:48414541-48455924 GCF_049309525.1 Garra rufa
AGAGAAACATTTATTATTATTAATGTTAACTTTTCTTGTGGGAGATATGTCATATTGTTATACAGCATACAAATAACAATAGCAATAAAAACACTTCCCAGTATATTATTTTTATTGTCTGAAGACCGTTAGGTTCTGATCAAAAGACATTTGTTACTTGACTGAGCTAAACCACGTATCATATGCCTCATTACATACACACATAAGTATTACCAATGGGGTGTGTGCATACATAAATGTGTTGTAGGTATACTGTCAATTTTTATCTAAGATGATAAAGAAGAATGGTCAGGTTTCCAAATAAAAATAATATTTATTATAACAAACTCCGAAGGCTTAACAAACTCAAGACGGTGTGCAAACATGAACACGAACAATAACAGACAATAAGGGAGAGGAAGTGAGCAACTTAAATACACAATGGTGATGTCTAATTTTGCAAGATTTGCATCACGCACCCCACCTCACACAACAGGTATATAAGGATGTGGTCATTACCTGGCCAAGTCTGACAGTGGTATTCTGTTGGCCAAGAAGTTCACAAATGCTTTGCATTTACTAAACAGAGCTGCACTTCATATATCACAGACAGATTTAACAGTGCAATAATGAAGTCAGTCTGCGATTATTTAAGCTGTTATGTGCAGCTTGTCAGTGAAGTACGGCTCTGTGTAGTAAATGCTGCTCCATCTGAAAACACGGCCTTAAGAGCGACGAAGTCACTGCACTGACCCTGGGTCAGGCAATGTCCACCCTGGTGGTCCAGGAACACCTATGGCTGAACCTGGCAGATATAAGGGAGCCCGAGAAATACAAATTTCTTGACTCCCCGATTTGTCAGGCTGGCTTCTTTGGGGACGCAGTTGAGAACTTCTATTTTGTGCCCAACAGTTCTCGGCTGCACAACAGCAGACAGAGGCAATCAAACATTCTGCCCTGGTGGCCCACTGCTGTCTTAACCCCACCACCAGCTGCAACCCCTCAGAGTCAGAAGCATCTGAGGTCGATTGTGCCATTTTTTTCCCGGGCAAGCTCAATCTTGAAGCCCACAAGCTCTCACAACCGCACACACTCCCAGTGAAATGGCAACTCCACCCTGAGATGATCCAGCCGATTTGGAGATGCTGCAGGGACCTGTTTGTCCCACTGCCAGTTGTTTTAGTCTCTGATCAAGGAAACCCTCGGCATGGATGTGCTGGCACACAGCTGGCCTCGGGGTCTATGCAAATATGCATTTCCCTCAGTAAACCTTCTGACACAGAGACTGTGCAAGGTCAGGGAGAATGAAGAGCAGGTTCTGCTAGTTGCACTGTACTGGCCCAACCAGACCTGGTTTCCAGAACTGATGCTCCTTGCGACAATCCCTATACTCTGAGGAAGGACCTGCTTTCTTAGAGACAGGGCACCCACGCCCAGACCTCTAGGACCTCCGTGTGTGGTCTCTGGATGGGACTTGGAGGTTTTAGATTATCTACTGTACCTCCAGCAGTAGTAAACACCATCACTTCAGTGAGGGTGCCCTCTACAAAGCACGCCTACACTTTGAAGTAGAATCTGTCAACTGGAAAACCTGAGAAGACCCCAGGTGACCACTCCACTGGGCCTTACAAAGGGAGCCCTTCAAACCTCTCCAGTCAGTGGAGCTTAAATTCTCTAAAGACTCTCTGCACTGGCTTCTGTTAAGAGTGCAGGGAACCTGGAGACATTTTTGGTCAATGAATCATGCCTGGAATTTGGACCAGTCTACTTTTATGTTATCCTGAAACACTGGCCCAGATATGTGCCTGAGTTTCCCACCACACCTTTCAGAGATCAGGTGGTGAACCTGCTAGTGCTGCCCTTGGAGGAGGTAGACCCAGCACTTGCTCTGCTCTGTCCCCTTTATGTCTTGCACTTATACATGGACAGTATGAAGAGCTTAAGGACATCAGACCAGCTCTTCATCTGCTATGGAGAACAACATAAGGGAAATGCTGTCTCCAAGCAAAGGTGTGTTCACTGGATAGTGGATGCCATAGTCTTGGCTTACCAAGCTCAAGATCAGCCATGCTCCCTGGGAGCGAGGGCTCACTGTACGAGGGCTGTAGCATCCTCCTGGTTGTTGAAGGATAGTGCTTCGATAGCTTCTTCAGGGAATGGAGGGAAACCACCTCCTTCTTTTCCTTTTTATGGCTTTCTTGAGGGGGGCATAATGTCACAATTGAGTTGTTTCTTCATCGTGGACATTTAATTTGTTTACAGTCAGTTTCCTGTTTCCTTTTTTCTATTTCAGCAGAGACCACATCAAAGACAGATCATCAGTGAAGACCTCATCACCTAGACGGCCATCGACGCAAGACAGCGCAAACCAGATGAGTCCTCTCCAATCTGATTTTGTGGCATCTTGGAACTCTTGCATCTACATTAATATTAGTCTGTTTGTTTCTTATTCCCAGGTCACCATAGCCAACAGATCCAGTCCGTATCCAGATCAGATGGCCACTGCAGTCCCCCTGATCCAGTCCAAACCTAGAGCAGATGGTGGATCAACACCTACAGCCGAATGTCAGCGGATACCATGTCAACTAGATGAGCCCTAGAGACTCAAGAAAGAACTCCTACCCTAAACGGCCACCGGCACAAGGCCATGGGAACCAGATGAGTCCTCCCCAATTTGACTTTGTTGCAATATGGAACTCTTGCATTATTATTGACATTTTATTATTTTAATACTGTAAGGTTGCTTTGACACAACTTGTATTGTAAAAAGCGCTGTATAAATAATCTTGACTTGACTTGACTTGACTATTTTTCCACCAGTCATCAGTTACATTTTGGTTACATAGTAACCCCCCTCAAGAAGGCCATAAAAAGGAGAAGAAGGAGGTGGTTTGTGAGGCGGGGTTAGGAGTAGGTGGAGAGTTGGAAAAAGGAAGACAGACGGACAATGAACAGAAGATTCAGGGCTGGGCAGAACCAGCTGTACCACAGGGGATTCAGGGCTGGGCGAAACCAGCTGGATCATAGGAGATTCAGGACTGGGCTGAACCAGCGCTGATGATGGTACATGAAGGTTGGTAGGTGCTGACAGTGGAAAAGGGTCAAGAAGGGACAAGGTGGGAAGCAGGGCCTCAGAGTCCCAATCGATAAGCCAGCCCTTAGTCTCAAGCTCCACAAAGACTCCCACTGGTACAATAGTTGCCAGCTCACATCCCTGGTCAGACTCAAGTTAGGACTTCGGCTCCAAGGCGCTGTCGTCACAGGTTCTGTTTTTAAGGGGGCTCTGGTGTTGTTGTTTCTATGGTACTTGGTGATGCTGGGCTGAATTCTGCTTCTGGCTGCGATATGTCTGCATGGTGGGGCTGGATGAGGCTGATGTCATCCTCCACTTTACCCACTGTAAGTGTGGATCCATCCTCCCACAGAGTTGTGGGAGTCCCAACAGTGATGAAGTGGATATTGTCGTCCAGCCCACACCTAAATCCCTCTATGAGACAGACATTTTTTGCAGGCAGTGTTAAGAAACTCTACATAGTCCTCAATAGATCTGCCACTCTGGAAAATAAACAGTCCCCTCTTCCAGCAGTGCCTTCCAAGGGGCAATGTTAATGGACACAATCTCCATAAATCGTCCCAGGTTACGTATGTAACCCTGGTTCCCCGAGGGAACGAGACGATGCGTCAAGCGCTTTGGGGAACGCCATTGGCGAACCACGCTCTGAATACGTGTCCAAAAACCAATAGGAAAGCGCGACGTTACGTACGCGATGACGTCATGTACGCGATGACGTCATGTACGTGATGACGTCACAAACCAGGAAGCTATAAAAGCATGTGCGCCGGCAACGGCGTCAGCTTCGAAACATGAAGCGAGCGCTCGCAGGGATGCCGGAAGACTGGCTACGAGACGCAGCGTCTCATTCCCTCGGGGAACCAGGGTTACATACGTAACCTGGGACGTTCCCCATCCGGGAACTCGAGCTGCGTCAAGCGCTTTGGGGAACGAGATGCCCACGCCTCCAGGATTCCAAGTCCCTGCCAGAGCTAGGGCAGAAGAATTGAAGTGCCCGGGGCAGAACTGAGGTCAAGTTCGTAGAAACGGACAAAGGTGAGAGGCGTGGACCACCCGGCTGCGTTACAGATGTCCTGCAGTGGAACACCGGAGAGAAGAGCTTTGGAGGCAGCCATAGCGCGTGTAGAGAGGGCCTTGGCTCTTAGCGGCGCGGGGAGACCAGAGGACTCATAGGCGGAGCAGATGACATCTACGATCCATCTACTCAAAGTTTGCTTGGAGGCCGGCAAACCCTTCTTGGGTTTGCCGTAACAGACTAGCAACTGGTCTGTCCTACGCCACAGGGCAGCTCTGTGGACATAGGCATCCAGTGCACGAACTGGGCACATGCAATTAAGCTTCCTATGTTCTGGTTCCAAGAACGGAGGAGGGTAGAAGGCCTGAAGCACGACCAGCTAAGGGGTAGAGGTTGGGACCTTAGGAACATACCCTGCTCTAGGGTAAAGAAAAGCTTTGGCCATACCAGGTGCAAATTCCAGACATGAAGGGGCCACCGAAAGGGCTTGCAGGTCCCCAACTCTCTTAAGAGAAGACAGAGCTAGCAGCAGGACAGTCTTGATAGAGAGAAATCGATCTGAGATTTCCTCAATAGGTTCAAAGGGAGGATTACACAGAGCTTCAAGAACCACAGCCAGGTCCCAAGTGGGAACACGAGGTCGTACCGGAGGCCTCAACCTCAGTACACCGCGGAGGAAACGTATGACTAGGGGATTCTTTCCCACTGAAAGGCCACCCAGAGGGGTGTGGTAGGCCGAAATTGCCGCCACTAGCACCTTCAGGGTGGAGTGGGAAATTCCAGTGGAGAAACGGGCCTGTAAGAACTCCAGAACTGTACCAATAGGGCAGTTAACAGGGTCTAATTGGCGCTCTCCACACCAAGTTGTGAAGAGTCTCCACCTATAGGCATACATTCTCCTCGTTGAGGGGGCTCTGAACTGGAGAATGGTCTCAACAACCTCGGTTGAGAGACCGGACGCTATGAGTTGTGCCCCCTCAGGGGCCACACCCATAACTTCCATATCTCTGGGCGGGGGTGAAAGATGGTGCCCCCTGCCTGAGAGAGAAGGTCCCTCCTGAGGGGAATCCTCCACGGAGGGCCGTCCAGAAGGGCCATTAGGTCCGCAAACCATACTCGACCCGGCCAGTACGGGGCTACTAGTAATAGCCTGACCCCGTCCCGGCGAACTCTCTCCAGAACCCCTGGGAGCAGAGCAATCGGGGGAAAGGCGTACAGACGTAGCCTCGGCCACGTCTGCACCATGGCATCCAGCCCCAGCGGAGCTGGATGAGTCAGAGAGAACCAGAGGGGACTTTGCGATGTCTCCTGAGTCGCAAACAGGTCCAGCTGGGCCTGACTAAAGACTTTCCAGATCTGACTCACTACTTCTGGGTGAAGTCTCCATTCCCCGGGCCTCAGCCCCTGCCTCGACAGGATGTCTGCTCCCAAATTGAGATGCCCAGGAATATGAACTGCTGGTCTCGAGGCTGGTCTCTGGATTTTCCTGAGCTACTAATTCGGAGCCCTGTAACGACTGAACGGCAGGAGAAGTCTGAACTAGTTGCTCTAGGTACCCCCGTAGGGATGGCAAGCCCCTCGGCTCCGCTACGCAAGCGGGCGGAAAAGACCGAGGTATTGACTCGCAAGGGACCACTGTGCCCTGTGATGTTAGCAGGGGTGGCAGACTGATCCCGTGAGGGCATCGGGGGGAGATGGACACCGTGGGATGCGGCGCTACCCTCTCGCCACCGATAGGGGCTACCCTCAGCGGCCCCGAACCGTCAGGGCCGCTTAGCTGAGGACCTCTTCGACTGAAGCACGACCCTCAGGTTGGGCCTAGCCTTAGAGGTCCCTGGCTTAGAGCACCGTTGATCCCGAGCACGTTGTGGAGGGGCTCGGGCAGCGACGCTAGCTTTTTGGGTCTCCCTGTATGAGGAGCTGGTACACGGGAGGGGCTGCTCACGCCCAGCAGCCCCTGCGATGACGCGGCGAGGAAGGTACAGCTGAAACGCCGCCGCTTGTTTGCGTGCCTCCTGGTACCCTGTCCTTCTCCCTCATGTCGGACAGGGTCAACCATAAATGCCTCTCCACCGCCACCATGGCTGCCATGGACCGCCCAATAGCACGGGCGGTCTCCTTGGTGGCGCGGAGAGCAAGATCAGCGGTACGACAGAGCTCTGAGATATCTACTTCCTCGCCGGCGTGCAGATCTTTTAGCAGGTCGGCTTGGTAAGCCTGCAACACTGACATTGTGTGCAGACATGCACCAGCCTGACCTGCTGCCATGTACCCTTTACCCACCAGCCCCGAAGTTGTTCAAAGGGGCTTGGAGGGTAGCGTAGGAGCCTTTAAAGACGATGCTGCATCGGGGGACAGATAGCTGGCTAATGTCTGTTCCACCCGGGGGATCGTCTTATATCCCCTCTCTGACATCCCCGCCACATTCCCATAATAATCTGAAGCAGGGATGAAGACGCGAGAGGAGAAAGGCCTTTCCCACGACCTTCGAGATCTCAGTGTGGAGGTCGGGGAAGAAAGGCAGGCTTCTACGTGGAGGTGGCACTCTAGTCCGCAGGAAGCGCTCATCTAACTTGCTTCGCTGCGGCTCATATGACTTCTGGGGCGGCCATTCAATGTTCAACTTAGCGACCGCCCGAGTTACCACCTCCAAAAGCTCCTCATACTGGGGAGACTGAGGGATCCTCAGCGGCGCCCCCCTCATCGACCTCCTCGGAGGAAGACAAGCGGAGCACCGAGTCCGTTTCCCGGGGGGAAGTAACCGCAGTGCGGGCTTCTGAACCCAGAGAACGGGCTTCAGATCTGATGGGTGAGGCTGGAGATAGGGGTTCACCCGTCTCCATACCCTCCAGCAGATCTAGCTGCGAACCCCACGAGTGCAGCTGCCGCTCCGCCTCAGCGGAAGCGGGGCCACACCCGTGAGGAACGCTGGTGAAGGCTCCCTCCTCAAAGAGAGCCTTCCGGGATCGAAGCACCCGCACCGGCAGACAGTCACAGTGCGGGCAGCCAGCCTCCTCAAGAGCTGACTGTGCATGCTCCGATCCCAGACAGACAACACAAAGAGTGTGTGTATCCCCATCGGTAAGGTAGCGCCGACAGGGAGGAACACACGCTCTAAAATGTGATCTGCCCTCGCTCTTAGACGCAACTTCCTAACAGACATTTTCCACAAAACAAAAGCTGTGCTAACTTGCACAAAACGGTGGAAAAACAGACACAATAACACAGAGCGCTTCGCTGAATGACAGAAGCTGACGCCGTTGCCGGCGCACATGCTTTTATAGCTTCCTGGTTTGTGACGTCATCACGTACGTGACGTCATCGCGTACATGATGTCGCGCTTTCCTATTGGTTTTTGGACATGTATTCAGAGTGTGGTTCGCCAATGGCGTTCCCCAAAGCGCTTGACGCAGCTCGAGTTCCCGGATGGGGAACTTCTCATTTGTGAGTGGTATGGTATTCTGTCACGTTCTGTCCAATGAAGAAGAACAGTCAAGTTTCTAAATAAAAGTAATATTTATCATAACAAAGACTTAAACTCGAGACAATGTGCAAACATGAACAAAAAATATTAGAATGGTAATTGTTAAAGTTGGTAAAAAGTAAATTTGCATGGCTCCTCATGGATAAAACTCATGGATAATGCAGTTTTTTATTTACATGAGATAAGCAGGAAACTGTTTGGTTTATGTTTTTAACGTAATAGTATATAATAGGCTACATATCTTAAAATGGTATTTCACATCTGTTGCTGCCTGAATAATGGTCCATTTAAACTGTAATGTGCTTTATTTCTCTTTCACCTTTTTGTTCTTAACATTCAAGCCACTGTGGTGGAGTGATGATGAACAGTAGTTAATTCAGCTGGAGATTTTTGCGTGGGTGGTTGGAGAAAAACATCAACATTCTGGATTCGGACGGCAATAAAATCACTGACTACTCCCTGTAAATGGTGACACTACCTTACATCCCCCTGAGAAACAATAACCCATAGGGGGAGAGGAAGTGAACAACTTAAACAATGGTGATGAGCTAAATACAATCAGGTGTGCTTGTTAATGAATGTCCATGGTAACTGATGACTGGCAGAAAAAAAAAAAAATAGCCCTGTGTCCCAATGTTCATACTATATATCCTAAATAGTATGTGAGATTACAATAAGTGTGTCCCAAAGCATATTATGCTAAAAAGAGTATGCCAGAAGTCCTCTGATGGTCTACTATTTCAGGTCGATTTTTGAAGTGTGGATCCGTGCACACTCTAATGGCTAATATTGCCCACAATCCATTGTGCATTCCTGTATCTTTCTGAATCTCAAATGTGCTTTTTTTGGAAGGAAATCAAAAGAGTGAGTCAGGTTTTAGTTTTTTCCTCCAGAAATATGATCAGATTTGACAATGATTGGGTTATAGGCTGAGATCCAAATGAGATGCCCCAATAATTGCTTTGTTTAAAGGGTGTTTGATTGACTTTTATTAATGTGCTGAATGGTGGCTAGATTGTCCATTGTCTCTCTGCAAAGAAGAAAGATGACAGAAAATGATGGGGGCAAAACCAGGTCTTCGCATGAGCTCCACAGCTTAATGTGACTGGAGCATGTGAGCTAACCCCTCAACCACAGCTCCAATCACAATTCATTTTGAAATCCAGTCCTTTCCTCATAAGGTATGCGCTGCCCTAATAGGAAACTCAAACAGAGGACTACAAGCTAATAATTGTGATAGATAGAGGTATTGGGAAACGTGGAACGATGACATTGGCCTGACTTTGAAGGTTGAAATCTACTTGTGCAAGCCAGGCTCCTCAACCTCCCTTTTGACTTATATTTGCGTGAATGATAATGGAGAGAATCCGTTGACTGGAATTAATCTGTTGATGCTTGAGGGTGGGCTGCTGTGTGGGGCTAAAGGTCTATTATGATGCATTACTTCCTTTGGATATTTCAGCGCCTATTTTGATTGCATTGATATGACAGTCTGAGTGTGTGAAGCTTTCATACAGTCAAATTATGAACTCTGTTTTTGTTTTTTTGGCTAAAAGAGAGTCTGTTAAATCTGCTACAGTGTTTTATTTTTGTTCCAACTGTATATGGATAAATAGCATATCTGTACATTGTAATTCTGGCTTCACATATTTAACTTAATTGTGTGTGTGTACGGTGCACAGCATAAATGAGTACACAACCTCTAAAACTTAACACTTACGTTCAGCAATTACTCTTTACTTAGAAGATATTTTAGGGTTCTTCGGCGATAAAATGTTCCAACAAGCCTGCTTGATCAGTTACCAAAGAAGAATGTCAAAATTATTTAGGAGAGGCAGTATTTTCTTATCAAAGTGATAAAATGTTGTGTTGCAAAAATGAGTAAACCCTAAGTTATTAAAATAAATGAAGTTATTCATTCTCCCAAAGTGAAAAATCCTTCAGTGTGCATGTATTTCACCCAATCTTAAAGCTCTTGAGCAGCTGTGGGGGGTTCTGTAGATATGAGCTGAGCAACACTCCCCATTAAAGACCAGGGCATTAAAATGGATCATATGTTGTTGCTAAAACGAGCATTATTTTGTGTATTTGTTGTAATGCAATGTGTTTATGCAGTTTGAGGTTCAAAAAACATTATTTTCCACATACTTTTCATTATTGTTGTTCCTCTCTGCCCCGCCTTTCTGAAACTCTTCGATTTTTACAAAACTCATCACTGATGGAAAGCGAGGTGTTCTCTGATTGGCCAGGTATCTGGTGCGTTGTGCGTTGGCCGAATACCTCAAGCGTGTGACGGAAATGTTACACCCCTTACCATGCCGTTTCTCGGCGCCATGAGACAGAAACAATACCAAATGTCATGTCATTTAAGGTTTGTTTTGCCATGATAAACGAGGCATTTGTTGCATCTAGTGGGGACATAACTACTAATTATAATGACTCATACTGTCTTTTTATGTGTTGCGTTGCATTGCACCCCGTAAACATAACACCATTTCTGCATTTGCGATCGTAGAACGAGAAACAACAAGCACTACTCTACACCGTCAGTCAGAAGCGCAGACTGTCCTTGCAACATTGAAATTTCCCCACTTTATAGCTTTATCTGGTCAAAACGCAACAAAGATGCTTCCTGGTTCACAGAAGATTTATTTTCAGTAGCATATGCAAACATGTGGGTGTCTGTGTGTGTTCTACAAACAGGTAGAAAAGAATAGTATATCAGTTGTAAGCATTATAATAGCATTAAATACAATAAACAATAGCAAAGATTAACAATATTAATAGTCAAAAAACATTCAAACATATTCAGAAGTAATATTCTTCACTTTAAACACCTTATCCACAAGTTATTCAACTTTGGTCAGAGCGGGGCTCATACCCGCGGCCGTTTGTACTAATGACGTCGCACTAGTAGCTGGTGCATAACCGAATGACTAGCATTTCTTAGCGTATTCAACAATGCCGTCAAATCTTCTAAATACCGTTTAAATACACTTAATAAGACACAAATATACTTCTGCTTCATGTAAACAATAAGAACGAACCATATAAGAAATTATAATCATCCAAGTATATGTACGGGTTGATCAGCCATCAGTGATGGGAATAACGGCGCTATAAATAAACGGCGTTACTAACGGCGATACTTTTTCAGTAACGAGTAATCAAACGAATAACTGTTTCCCCCGTTACAACGCCGTTACCGTTACTGGCAATAAAATGCAGTCAATGCTCCCTGTCAAATAATTAGTCAAATAATTAAAACTCAGATATCACACACCAATATCTGAGTTTGAATTATTCTGAAATATTGATTATTACCTCATTTGTCATGTGTGGACTATATTCCATAGGGTTGCACAACATCCCTCTGCTTAGACAGTGACATCACTATTTTGGATTTACCTTTAGTACAAAGTGTGTGTATGTGTAAAGCTACGTTGACTTATGTTATTCATACAATACCTACTCACAAATAAACATCAAAAACAAAGCCGGCTGCAATGAATTTATGTGCAAAACAGCTTTTACACTTCCACACAAGAACATTGTTATCACACAAGAACATTTTGATAAAGTTTTAAATATATACTGTAGATAAAATTAGAATAAATAAAATGGAAATGTCTACATACAGTCCACTATTACTACTGTAAACTTTGCAAATAGGACAGCCCCTTCGAGTCTTAAATGAACAATAACAAAGTGGGCTGCAATGAATGTCTGTGCAAAACAGCTTTTAGTGAAAAATGTCTATACAAGAACAGTATCACGAAAGAACATTTTGATAGATAACAAAAAATATTTAAAGTATTAGACATATACTGTAGATAAAATTAGAATAAATAAAATGGAAATGGAATTGTCTACATACAGTCCACTATTACTACTATAACTACTGTAAACTTTGCAAATAGGAGATCAGCCCCTTCAAGTTTTAAATTAACACAAAATGCAATGTAATTAAATGCAAAGCAGTTCCTTACTTATCGGCCAGGCGGGACGATTACGTTAATGACGTCATTACGTTATAGTGTAAAAGAACTGGTGAACCGGTTTTTTGAACCGGTTCTTAACTGTCCGAAAGAACCAGTTCGCGGAAAAGAACCGAACTTCCCATTACTACATTGCGCTGGGTGTGCCCCTCCCCCTATAACTGTTCTGTCTCGCAGAGGAGCTAATTTGTGTGCATCTGTGTGAAACACGCATAGGAAAAAAAGAACGACAGAAAGAACGGCTCCCATCGTTCATGTTTATGAGCCGTTCAAAAGAATTGGTTCATTCGTGAACGTCACAACTCTAACATCCAGGAGTCACAACGATGGCAAGTCCAACAAGTTTGAAGGTAGCTTTTGAAAACTGAAAGTATAAGCACTACTTTTCCCTCGCTGAGGTGAAAGTCAAAAATGTAACGTGCAACTTATGAAAAAAAAGTCTCTCTGCGTCTGTGACGAGTAATTCTGATTTACTGAAGCACCTCACATCGTCACATGCCGCATCGTCACAACATTAGTGGCTAAGAACGCAGGTGATAATGATATTTAAAGTTCTATACCATCTGTTGTGCTTTATTTTTCCACTATAGTAATGATAATATTTATAATAATATGTTGAATTTGATAGTTGTCTCTCACGTTGTCCCACAACAACAGTAAAATAGTGTACATTAGTGTACAATGTTTTCTATTTATTTTATAGTTATATTAAATTAGATTTTAATAGGGCTGTCCCCGAATAGTCGAAGATTCGATGCATCGATATGCGGAGCCTGATTCGACCACCGATCTCACAGTCGAATCTTCGCGGGTGAAACGAGCATCACACCATTTTGGCAATATAGGGGTGCTCAATGTCTAACTGCACACAGAACTACTAGATTTTGTACGGACATATTAAGTTATAAACAGCCTTAGATTATGATAATGCAGTAAAAACAAAAGTGAAAAGAAAGAAGCGTTCAATAAATATTTTTAACGTGTTTGTGAACAAATCCAACCACCCCTGTGACAGATTTAATTTTCACTTGCCCTGATCCATGATGAGATGAGGACGGCAGGGATTAGGCGGCGATCACACCGAACGCGTTTTTGCCGTTGGAGGCGCCTCTTTTGAATGGTTTTCTGTTGGCAGTGAGCGTTCTGCGCTCCGTTAATGCGTCCCCGGCGCCTCGCGTTTTTGCAGGAGCACTCTGAGCGCCTGAAGTTGAAAAAAAATATCAACTCTGAGCGGAAAAACGCCCAACGTTATTCGCGTTCTTTCCCATTGTCCAATCTTTCGGGTCTTCGAAAGTTTACCGTCGCTTAAAAAGTCCGGAGACTGCAAGAAATAGAGGAGAAACCTTTGGTGTCTATCATGGGAAACCAGGGGCTGTATTATTTAGGGTTTCTGCTAATATGACAGTTTAATTAACAGCAAAAAAACTAGATTTTAGAGCGTTCGCGCTATAATCCTTTGATTTGACTGACAGGACAGCTGTTTTGGTCGTTGCTTAGCAAAAAAGGCAGTGCTGTGCGCCTTGCGTTTTTAGAACTAAAAGACGCGTTCTGTCTTTTTATTTAAACCTAAATAAGTTTGTCTGTCAGTTTTGCAGTCAGGCAGGCAGTTTTGGTCGCTTTATTAAAAGTTGTTGCTGTGTGCAGTGTGTAAAATAAAATAAAAATTGTTTTACCCTCCTGCTGACTATAGTGTCGTGTCCCTCCTATCCCATTCACACACACACATAAGCCTAGATGATTCGACTATCGGTCGACTATAGAAAGATTCGAAAATTCTGATTCGACTATGAAAATTCTTAGTCGGGGACAGCCCTAGATTTTAAGTAACGCAATAGTTACTTTGCCTGGTAATTTGTTACTTTTATAATGATGTAACTCAGTTACTAACTCAGTTACTATTTGTGAGAAGTAACTAGTAACTATAACTAATTACTTTTTTAAAGGTACGTGCCCAACACTGTCAGCCATAGGCTACAGGCCGTATTAGTTAAATAACTCAACGAAACATAATTATAGTAATAACCCATAAACAACACGTTAAATATGATCAATGAACATAGAAACTTACTTTTAGGTGCACGCACACGATTAAATAACACCACACTTTAGGAAATGAGGAAACTCTAGTGAAATCCACACTCCACGGATTCGTAGCAACAACTAACGCTTCTTATGATGCACTTTCAGCACATTTTGTATACTCCGTATTTCCTCAAGGGGGCAGTAACCGTCCATAGTCATTGAATAGTCCACCACTCAGCAAGAAAACTGTACCCTTTGTGTACAGCTGGCATTGTAAGCTGCTCTCCCAGGTTCAGGAAACAGTCCTCTGTAAAATGTACATCACTTACTCGAATATTTGCGTTGTACTGTTTTGGAACAGTGTTGTAAATATAACTTAACCACTGATTTCTAGTTGTGTCCTCATTTGGAAGGCAAGTACTTTCACTTTTGCAATGAAACACAATGCGTCTCCACAACATGGCAGCTGCAAAACTACTACAGCTGGTAAAAGTTACTCCTTTTTTCTTTCCATATACATATGGACGGTGCTATGCTAATCTACTCACCCTGTGACGTGGACAAGTGTTTTAACGAGCCATTTTAGGAAGGTGTGGCTGAGTCTAAACTTTTATAATAAATATCTCTTTAGTTTTGAGACTTTAATCTTTGGATCTTTACAGATCTTATCTATGCACAAACAGCTTGTAACACTCCAAAGACAAAGAAAAACAAGAAACCACATCATAAGGAAGTCGTCTTTCAGGAGTTAAACAGGACAGATGTGACAATTTGCCATGAACTTGTACACTCAGTGTACAAGTTCAAGAAGGGTCAGAGCAGTATACTCACAGCTCTGGAGGACATACTAAGTACTAGAATATTATACATTTGCTGAATTAAATCTAGGGTGTATTATTTCTGCAATCCTTCATTTAAACAAAATTGGCTAATTTACTTATTTTACACATTGGCATATATTTAAAAATATTTCAATTTTGCCATCTTTCCATTAATTATATTAGTGATCATTAAAGGAGGGATCCAATGCTGTTTCATGTATGTTAAGTTATTTACACTGTTACAGAGTTGGATTCTCAAGATAAACATGGCCAATGTTAAAAAAACAAAAAAAAAACAATTTGGACGTATAGCAGAGTATTTCTGTGACGAATACACACTTCTGGGTTTCTTACAAGTTTCGGAAAGTTTTTTTTTTTTTTCCTGAAGGGCAGAACTCCTTGTATGGGCATTTCTCCCGAAAGAGCGTGCATCGATCAGAGCGAGAGCAAGAGCGCGCCCATCAACGTGCTTCATTCGGCTGCATTGCTGCACGGGACTTACTTGGAAGGAATGTCTCTAAAGAAGTGTGGTTTTGGTTGTAAGGCAAAGATAACCTTGCTCAGCTTCCCGAATAACCCAGTGTTATGTGGACAGTGGATGATGCAGTTTCTTTTTCTGGGGCAGAAACAGAATTTTGCAAGTGTGTTTGTTGACAAAAGTTTTATGAACAAGGCCCAGTTTGATGCTGGATTTGCACATTTTGATACTGAAAGACGGAGCGGTCCCAGCTATAAAAGATCCCGGTCTTGATTCAGAACTGCAGATGGTTAGTAAAATGGCATCAAATGTCTGTGTTTTGTTGGCAATCGGCGCACAAGTTCTCGTCAATCTTTAGCTCCACCCACAGCGCTCCTCAAAGAGCTTGGCTGTTTTTGGACAGAATCGTAAAGCTGTATCTTTATTTTGTAAATATGATAAAACTAAAGACTTTTTGGAGATAAGAAGGATGCAATACTACTCTATAGGTACTCAAGATTAACAAAAGATTGGGTGAAACTGTGTGTGTTATGCCCCCTTTAAGAAAATACATCTTTTACATTTATTCAGACCCTATTACTTCTGGAATAAAGTGTTATTGCCAATTTGTGTTACTGTTTCATTTTATTGCCTTTATCCCTATGTCTGTCTGTAAGTTTTTCTGCATTGGAACCTCCTGTCACATTAGACAATACTTAAGTTTATTAATTTGATGCTTCAGGGGGTTTGTGAGTTTTCATAGCAGGTGAGAAATCCTGATGGGAGTATAAAGGGTCCAATACGGTGCCCAATTAATTTCCATTGCAATGTCCTGATTGCAAATTTGTCTGAAAATAGCTTGTGGTAGGTGTGTAAATGACTACCTCCAAAGTTTTGGAGGGCTGCAGATGTCCTGGCAGCTGACACAGCTGTGCTATATGGGTATTTAGAGGACAGAGGTAGTAAGAAGAGAAGAAAATACTATAGGTGTAGAGCTGTAACTGGAACTGCATTGGATGTAGAGAATTTGATGAGCTGCTGTAGTTGTTACTACCGACTTGTACCATACTGGTTGTATATGTTGGACAGAGAAGGTAGTTTGAGCTTCCAGAAATATGGTTGTTTGGCTTGAACTTCACTCAGAGCTCATAACAGACCAAACAATCTAGAGGACATAATAGTTGTGTGAAACAATCTATATAAACCAACTGATAGATTGAAATATCAGTCTTTTGAATTATTTTTTGAAGCAACATGGTCACTTTGTTTGACAAACTGATCATAATCCAAAATTCATTCTGAAATTAAACCATTAATCAAACTATGCATACACAGACTGCACTAAATTTGGTGACATGAACTTCAAACCTCAACTAATATCAAATCTCATTATTTCTCACAGGTCACATGACCAAATGTCATGTCATTTAAGGTTTGTTTTGCCATATTCAATACAATCTGTGTATGCCTGCGTTTATCTGTTTCTTTGATACAGATCTGTGTAAACATAGCTTGTCATGGTTGTATTGTATACCAGATGCAGCTGTCATATATAATTTTTGTCACTGAGAGGATTAGATGAAAATCTATTTGACAACACTATGGTAACAAATCACTCTTCAATGCCACAATTCTCATTTAGAGGCAATGCAGCAGAAGTTTTAGACTGTGAATTTAACTTGAAAGAAACATTTTAAACATTTGTCCCCTTTCATTTTGATTATTTCAAATGAATTAAGTTGGAAAGATCAAGGGCCTGTTTCTGTCATTATCTCTAGTGTCAAGTACGTAGGTGTCCATATAATCCAATCTTGCACTGTATGCAAAATTGTCAAAAAGCAGATTAATAATTATTTTCTCTACAATGCAACAGATTAGAGAACTCTTGTTATCCCAAATGAACTCAGTTTCCTTTGCTAAATATCAGTGTAACATATCAACACTGCTTTTAATATTCAATCAAAGCCTTTAAGATAAACATCGAGGTTCACTATGAGTGGGCTTGAAGAATGTCTTTCTTTTGAACTGTTATCAGAGTATGTGTCAGAGAAAAAAAATCACTCATAACGCACCCTTATCTCCTGGTGTCACAGAAAAAACTAAAGATTCCCATTTCAAAAAGGTTGCACATACAAAAAAAGGAATGTAGCCCTAGTCGTGTCTATCAAACAATAACGTTTCGTTGAAGCACGGGTTGTGATTCCCTCTGCGTAACTGCCCTGAGGTAAATTTATTCTGGCTTTAATCAAATGGAAAGTGAAATAACTTTGAATCATCTCCTGCATCTCGGGACCAGACGGGCATTGAGTCAGCAACTGCAAGAGCTGATGGGGATTCTGATAGAAGTGAGTTCAATGATGGGGGCTTGGTGGGATTGTCATGCACAATCAGATGCAGAAAATTAGATAGTTAAGCCCTGGCTCTGCTGTGCATTATCTCACCTGTTATGAACCTCCTTTTACAAGCTCTACCGTAGCATGGCTGTTGAAGAGCTATGCTATCGCTTTGAAATAGTCTGTGTGGTATAAGAGATAATTGGATCCTCCTTCACCAACACAAAAACTAATAAAACGTGGATGTGGATGTCAGTTGATTCCGAATCTTTTTTTTTTTTTTTTTAAACAATCTCAAATGTAGTTATTGTTAATGCATTTTTAAAAGAAAAAAAAAAACTTCTGAATCTGCCTATGGTCAATTGTAATTGGTATAAGCAATACAAAATATGAGATGACTTATTCTATTTGGTATGTTCAGTATGTTCAAAGCAGATAGTTTTGTGGGTAGGTCTGTGAGGTATACCAATATTTTTTAGGGTAAAAAAAAAATGGGGCATACCTAGATTGTATGCATTAATACAAATCTGCAACCTATTATTTAATTTTAAAATAGTGATGTATATACAAAAAATATTTCAGGGGCAACCCGATCTCATGAGAATTCTTAAATAGTGTACTACTAAAGATAGCAATTTAATATAAATTAATAAATCTCACTCACATGAAAACATGATTTTCAGGTAAAATGTCACCATGAAACCAGAACCTAAATCCAACCATCAGAGTTTAATAAGCAGATCATACAAAAATGTATGATTGAGGTAGAAATTAATATACATTTTCAATCAAGTTTCTAAAAAGACATAAGACTTTGTTGTTGGGGCTGTCAGTTGGGTAAAAGCAAAAAAAAAAAAAAAAAGATCATTAGAATTTGAATTTGCCTATAAATACCTAGTCCTTTATACCTTTTCTTTTATAAATGCAATGTATTGAGTTTCTGAATAATAAATGTGATTTATATTTTTTGCAAGTAGACTGCAATGATCCACTGGTGGGCTTCTCATTAACTGTGAGTTTCATGATCAAATTTCATAACTGCTGAGCTATGTTAATATATATCATTAGGAAAGGCACAAATAAAAGTCATTTTTTACACTGATTTGTGTTACAAAGTTTAATGGCAGCCTAAAATATTGCCTAAAATGTGACTATCAGTTAACAATGACTAGGTGTCATCAGATGTAAAGGAAAATCATATTGAAGGCTGTTATTAAAGATTATGCAGGAAAAAAAAAAAAAAAAAAACATTTTTGGGAAATAACATGCACATAAAACTCATGATCAAAACAGTGAGGAACATGTTTTGAAAAAATATCAGTTTTGATATCAGTTTGGCTTTAAAAACAGCACCCACTTCACAGATGTACTGCTGAAGTCAGTGATAGCCTAAAGGTACAAAGCTCCAATTATCTGAGTAAACAGCAGCTATACAGCGCAGACCAAAACACATCCATATGGATGTCAAAAGCTAATCATATTTAGCATTAGCAACTTTTGCAAGCTTTGGGAGCACAACCAATGTGTAAGGTTGTTGCCTACGACTAGTAAAGTAATTAATGTTTTTTTCTTTTTTTTTTTTCTTTTGTGGTCTCACTAATTGCCTTGTTTTTCCTTTGTGTGATTGATGCCGCTGTGTTCAGAGGACGTGCCGCAGTCCCTCTCCATCCCCCTGTGTCTTATTAGTCATGCTGAGTTTGGGTACTTCAGCCATTAGTGACTGGTGGAGCCGAGGATAATATTGCAGCACAGCCAAGAGCTTCTCACCTCTCCGGCTCACACACATCTCCTTCAATTAATATGGAAATCAGCTGATCCTCTCACACTACACACTTCTTCTTCGACTGACCCTTTTTTCCTTCCCCAAATCACTCAGCTTAATTTGAAAATTAGCCTTTTTTATTTTCTCAGAGGTGCTTCTGGAGCAAATTTTTTGACTTTCCCCTCCTTTTTAATGCTGTCAGGGGTTCTTGATCTGAATATGTGCACTTGCCTAGTCTTGCCATTGCTGTAGTGGTTAGTCACAATGTCAATTTAGATTGATACTAGCGAAGAAAATGTTATTAAACTACACTGCACCAGTTCAAGGGGCTAATCATTATTTTTGCTTGTGGGAAAGCTCACCTAGCATTCCTTCTCTCTCTCTCTTGGAAATTCAACAATATTCACTCACCTGGGAAGGTCAGCACTGAAGGACAGATGGATGATTGAAAGCAAAAATCTTATCGGTTAAAGCTGAGAGCAACAAAAATGGATAAATAAATCCTTGCACAACACCAAATGGCTAAAAGAAATTCTGGTGCACTGCACAACAAAACCTGTTTAATCTCTGACATAGTAAATACAGGACGAACCCTTTATACCTGTATTAAAAAAGGGGGAGTTTTGTAAAGGTCTCATTGCATGCAAAATTGACTTTTACATGTTGTTTGAGCTTAAATGTGTCTTGGCAGTGTGTGTACACAACCACCCTACAATGATACAAATCCACCAAGTTGTGTGTTTTTTTTTTTAATTCCCATAAATCATAACCACTTTCTCAGATCAAGCTGTTCACAGATTCTTGGCAGTGACGTAGTTCTGCACAGGTCCCTCCCATGTCAGTTGACTGAAACTGGTGTTTTATCATAGACCCGCCCTGATTGAGCTGTAAACAGTCCGCGATTGTTTTGATGCAGAAGTAGACAATAATGCCTCCTGAACAATTGAGGTGTTTTGTTGTTGGATGTAGTAATGAACATAGCAGTTGTCATTTACTCCCAACATCTGAGCCACTGAAGATGCAGAGGATTACTTTTGTTTTTGATGGGAATGCACCCTCTGATCTACCTAAATGCATCTATATTTGCACATATAATTTGTGATCCAGATTCACCTACAGAGGAAGTGAGTATACTTTATTTTTATTTATTTTTTATGAATCTTTGCAAATCGCCTTTCCTAATAATGTGCTAGTTAGCAAGTTCCGCAAACAAATGCGGGTAAAATTAACAACGCTTGTCACCCCACGGAAGCGAGGGGTGTGAGCAGAGCTCATTAGTATTTAAAGGGCCATGCACCAAAACTGTGAACAGAGCTGTTTTTGACAAGGTAAAAAAAGGTGGTGTTATACACTACCATTGAGAAATGTTATAGTATGTTATAAACTTTTCACTAAGACCCTAAATAATCATATCAACTTATGGAAAATGGGCATCTGATGACCCCTTTAAATGTATGTATTTATTTCATGTGTTTTGGCTGTTCGTTTTAAATGACAACAGAGTTTTGGAAACCTAAAAGCGTAGACTACTGAAAATGGGTTTCTGATGTGTCAACTTTATGGAATTAACAAGAATTTGCATATTCATATCTACGATTATGCATTACTAACTGTATTATGAATATGTCTTATGAATTATTATATTAATATCATTATTAATCTTTTTGAGAATATGCATTCAATGCCCTAACAGTTTTACCCTGACTGACCTTTTGAGACATGACATGAGACTGAATGATGTTGCTATGTTATTTTCGTACATTTTATCATTGTCACGGATTGGCCAGGTTCTTCCACCTCTCACGCACAGCCATCACACTCACCAGAGTTTTGATCACTCGCACCTGCAACTAATCACCAGCAGCACTTATAAGCACACATCACACACCACTCAGTGTCCGGGCTCGTTTGCACGAAACGGACTCATTGTGGCACTCTGTCGAGTTCACAAACAAAACTTACCTTGCTACTTACCTGTTGATACTTACCTGAATTCTCATTTTGTTCCAGTCTGTATCCAATCTTCTGTCTCCAGTCAGCGGTGTGTGTGTGCCGTTAGTCTGCCAGCTGGACACCAACAGTGTGTGTGTGTCCTGTCCGAAGTTCCTCCCATCGTTCCTGCAAAGGAAAACATCTACAATCAATCAACAACCTACAAGCAAAGAAACTCATTATCTGAACTGTTATACTTACCCGGTTCTGCACGTCATCATCTTCTATGCTGCTCTGCTGAAATAAACCTTGTCATTACTATCACTTACCTCTCTCGTCGGTCTGCTTCCTTAACAGTTAGCCCGGACCAAGACAGTAATCAGCATGAGCAATCCGGATCCGTTTCAAGAGCTGGTGGATTCACTTCACAAAGTGTTGTTGGCTTCTCCGACCGCCATTCCCTCAACACCTCCTCCCACAGCTCCACCAGCACCCAGCACTTCTTCGGCTCCCCTACCTTCCAGTCCCATGGCCTGACCAGCGCCCTACTCTGGCGGGGCGGAGGAGTGCAGCGGATTTCTTTTACAATGTTCCTTAATATTTACCATGCAACCTGCTCTATATCCCACAGATCAGTCGAAGATCGCTTTTATCACCTCTCTACTCACCGGACCCGCTCTCAAATGGGCTGATACTATCTGGCACCAGGCCGGGCCGGCAACCAGTTCCATTCAGACCTTCATTGCTCATTTTAAAGAAGTTTTTGGACGCTCTGATGTGGATGTGTCCGCTGGAGAACAGTTGTACCATCTGAAACAGGGAAGTATGACTTCTAAATTCATCCAACAATCTCTTCACTGTTCCGATCGCATAAAATCATATCAGACCCATTCTGATCCCGCAGCAACTGCACTCTTCTGCCCATCTACAACCGCCAACCCTCCAGAACCAGAACCCATGATCCTCGAGTCTGGAAAGATCACTTCAGCTGAGCGACAGAGAAGGCTGACCCGGGGTCTGTGCATGTACTGTGGGGCTGCTGGGCATGTCCGTCTCAACTGCCCTCTTCGTCCAGTGCGCTCCTTGGTGAGTGGTTTGCATTCAGAAATAGAGAACATGCATCCACTGACTACCAATGTTCAGTTAACCACCCTGTCCTCTTCTGTTACAGTCGCAGCCCTCATCGACTCCGGGTCAGCGGGAAATTTAATCTCGGACACCCTCTGTCGCCAGCTCCAACTTCGCACTAAAGCCTCAACCACCATCTACCAAATTCAACCCATAACCAGTAGAATCACCACATGGACTCGAATTCATCGCAAATGTGAACCCATCATTCTACAAATAGGAATCCTGCACCATGAAGAGATTCAATTTCTGGTTCTGGAGGGCGCTACTATGGATATCATCCTGGGGCGTCCGTGGCTGGTGAAGCATGATCCCATCCTCTCTTGGGGCACTGGAGAAGTGATGAAGTGGGGAAAGGGATGCGCTGCCAACTGTTTCCCAGATCTTCCACGTCCGATCCATAAACCCTTACCAGTATACGTCACATCCGTCGAAAGTCCCATCGAGAAACAATCAGTGCAGATCCCAGACTTGTATTCCTCCTTCCAGGACGTCTTTTGCCCCAAGAGAGCTTCCCAGCTACCTCCGCATCAGCCATGGGACTGCGCCATTGACCTCGTTCCGGATGCTCCAATGCCCAGAGGTAAGATCTACCCATTGTCGCTTCCGGAGACCAAGGCCATGGAGGAGTACATCCAGGAGGCTCTAAATCAGGGATATATCCGACCATCAACCTCACCCGCAGCATCTAGTTTCTTCTTCGTCGCTAAGAAGGATGGAGGGCTGCGGCCATGCATAGATTACCGGACCATCAATCAAGGCACCATCAAGTTCCGTTACCCACTTCCTCTCGTCCCTGCGGCCCTCGAACAACTTCTCACAGCCAAGATGTTCACCAAGTTGGATCTCCGCAGCACGTACAACCTCGTGAGAATACGAGAGGGGGATGAGTGGAAGACTGCCTTCGTGACCCCTACCGACCATTACGAGTATCTAGTCAGGCCCTACGGATTGGTCAACGCCCCCTCCGAATTCCAGAACTTCATCCACGAGGTACTCCGAGAGTTCCTTCACCACTTCGTCATCGTGTATATAGATGACATCATGATTTACTCCCGGCTTGAGGCCTAACATCGCCATCACGTTGCGGAGGTCCTGCAAAAGCTACGGGAACATCAACTGTACCTCAAGGTAGAAAAATGTTCGTTTCACCTTTCATCTGTACACTTCCTGGGGTACGTCATAGACCAGCAGGGGGTCCGTATGGACGGAAGGAAGGTATCTGCAGTAGTTTCTTGGCCAGAACCCACCACAATCAAATAACTCCAAAGATTCCTGGGATTTTCCAATTTCTATCGCCGTTTCATACAAAACTACAGTCTCATTACTGCTCCTCTCACCAACTTACTCAAAGGAAAACCTAGAACCCTTCTCTGGACCCCTGATTCGGCCGCAGCCTTCCAAGCCCTCAAGACCTCCTTCACACAAGCTCCACTCCTGACTCACCCCGACCCTGATCTCCCTTTCATGGTGGAGGCGTCCTGTCACAACATCATGGTACTCCTCCATTACTCCATCCATGTGCCTATTTCTCCTGGAAGCTCAGCCCAGCGGAGAGGAATTATGACATCAGCAACCGGGAGTTACAGGCCATCAAACTCGCTCTGGAGGAGTGGCGACATTGGTTGGAGGGAGCTAACCATACTTTCCAGGTAATCACCGACCACAAAAATCTGCAGTACCTCCGAGATGCCAAGAGACTTTGTCCCTGTCAAGCCCACTGGTCACTTTTCTTCTCCCGTTTCAACTTCACCATAACCTACCGGCCAAGTCCCAAGAACATGCCCTCTCTAGGATTCATGACCATCAAGAAACACCTGAAATACCCAGGAATATCATCCCTGAACACATAATCGTACAACCAATTGAATGGTCTAACCCTCCAGCCGTCGACACTCCTGAACCCAGATCTCCGCCGGGCTGTCCGCCAGGTCGTCAGTTCATCCCTCGGACCCAACGGGTAGATCTCATCCACTCTACACATACCTCCCTGGGCACTGGACATCCAGGGGCCAACAATACCCTCTCGCTGCTATCCGATCACTTCTGGTGGCCGGACATGGCAAGGGATGTGAGGAGGTATGTTCAAGGATGCAAAGAATGTGCAATGTCCAAGAGTCCTCGTCATCTGCCTGCAGGAAAGCTCCATCCCTTGCCAATCCCGAACCGCCCCTGGTCACACCTAGGAGTAGATTTCATGACCGATCTTCCTTCATCGGATGGAAATACCTGCATTTTAGTCATCGTTGATCGATTCTCGAAATTCTGTCGACTAATACCCTTGAAAGGACTTCCAACAGCTCTGGAAACAGCCGAGACACTCTTCAACAACGTCTTCAGGTACTATGGCATCCCGGAGGATATAGTCTCGGATAGAGGACCACGGTTCATTTCGAGGGTATGGAAGTCCTTCTTTAAACTCCTAGGTGTGACCGTTAGCCTCTCCTCTGGATACCACCCTCAGACTAACGGGCAGACAGAGAGGAAGATCCAGGAGGTGGGGCGGTTCCTCAGAACCTTTTGTCATGGTCACCAGGACTCCTGGAACCAGTTCCTGGGCTGGGCGGAATATGCCCAGAATTCACTGCAGCAACCAACCACAGGACTCACACCATTCCAGTGTGTACTCGGATTTCAACCTCAACTCTTCCCCTGGAATGGTGAACCATCACAGGTACCCGCAGTGGATTACTGGTTTCGGGAGAGCGAGAGAGTCTGGCACGAAGCTCACCATCATCTGCAAAGGGCAGTGCGCAGAGCCAAGTCCACCGCTAACCAAAGAAGGATTCCAGGTCCCACATATAACTCCTGGGCAGAAGGTCTGGCTCTCCACTCAGGACATCCGTCTACCCCTTGCCCTCGAAAAAACTCCCAGATTCGTTGTCCCCTTTACCACCCTGGAACAGGTCAACCCCGTCACCTTCAGACTCCAACTTCCACCTGAGTATAGAATTCACCCTACATTTCATGTTTCCCTGCTTAAACCCTTTCACCCCCTGTGATTCCCTCCACAGAACCTGGGCTCGTTTGCACGAAGCGGACTCATTCTGGCACTCACAAACAAAACTTACCTTGCTACTTACCTGTTGATACTTACCTGAATTCTCGTTTTGTTCCAGTCTGTATCCAATCTTCTGTCTCCAGTCAGCGGTGTGTGTGTGCCGTAAGTCTGCCAGCTGGACACCAACAGTGTGTGTGTGTCCTGTCCGAAGTTCTTCTCCCATCGTTCCTGCAAAGGAAAACATCTACAATCAATCAACAACCTACAAGCAAAGAAACTCATTATCTGAACTGTTATACTTACCCGGTTCTGCACGTCATCATCTTCTATGCTGCTCTGCTGAAATAAACCTTGTCATTACTATCACTTACCTCTCTCGTCGGTCTGCTTCCTTAACAATCATATCTATCATCAACTCAGACCGATGTTCTTAGAACAAAAAGTACTTCTTTGTAAATGTGCCTTTATAAAGTTTGGGTTGGTGAGCAAACATTCAAATTACTAACGCCTTTGGTCACAAGCTGCAAATACATGACTAATGTTGCTAATCAAAATTAGCAAGTTTCTCTGCAGACTGCCTGATGTTGTTGATGAGAATTTTGATGTATTGCTCCTTCTTCATGGTGCCGTTTACTGTGAATAGGTTCCCTGGTCCACCGGCTGAAAAACACCCCCAAAACATTAGGTTCCCACCACCATGTTTGACAGTGAGGATGGTGTTCTTAGGGTTGAAGGCTTCTCCTTTTTTTTACACCAAATGAAGTCTACATCATTGTGGCCAAACAATTCAATTTTTGTTTCATCTGACCATAAAACAGAAGACCAGAAGTCTTCTTCTTTGTCCAGATGAGCAATTGCAAAGGCCAAGCAGGCTTTTGTGTGCCTTATCTGGAGAAGTGGTGTCATCCTTGGTCTCCTTTGTCTTAGCCATGACTGACCAAAAACCAACAGCAGAGAGCTTTTTTTTTCAGCTGTTGTGATGATTAAAACAGCTGTTCCCAATGAATCAGGCTAATTAGGATGATTTATAACAGCTTGGACTATTTGGAATGGTATAGAACTTTAGATTTTCTCATAGACTGTGACAGTTTGCAAAGGGTATGAATAATTTTGGTCAATTTTGTTCAAATGTAAATAAAAGCTGAGAAATATTTTTTTTTCCACAATGATGCCTTTTGTACATCATCTTGTTATCTTTTTTTTTTATAAAAGTAACTTTAAGTCAGAATTTGCCAGGGGTATGAATAATTTCGGGCTTGACTGTATGTCTTTTGAAAACTTTGAATAAATTTATAATCTTTTTAACCCCCACCCGTCTGATGTGGAATCAATCATTTTTTGCATCAGTTTCAAAGTGCAATTAAAAAAAACAAAACAATAACAACAACAACAACAAAACCAATACTGTTATCATCTCCGGGTAAACTGCAAAATTGTGGAAAAATATGTGAAAATGTCATGCTAATGTGTATTACATGTTCAGTCTATAGATATGTGAGCAGGCAACTTTTGGACTAGCATGAATAATTCAGCATTTTTAGTCAGTTTCGTGGAGATCTTGACCACTTTTAGAATCTCATTTCTAAAACTTACATCTCTTCCTGCTTAATTTTGTAAAGGCTGCTTTAAACTTTTTTTTCCTAATCTTTTCTTTACTTCTAATCCATTTGGAAATGTTTATTGTGGGAATTTTTCATAAGTAAGGAAACACAATAGACCTAATCCTTTTTGTTGTTGTTGTTTTTGTTTTGTATTTGTTTGTCATCTCTCAAAGTGATGGAGACCATTTTATAGTCAAAGTTTAAAATTCAGTAAAGATGGAGAATTTCCAGTAAATGGAAAATGTTATATGTACATAGTGTGCATGTAAGTGTAATTGGCTATATACCCGATCACACTGGAGGCGCATTGGAATGCAAGGTGTAAAAGCTATGCAGCTAAAGAATATCCAGATAATATCAGGATACAAAACACATGTTAGTGCCAGATGGAAAGGGGCCCATATTCTGTTATGTGCAAGAATATTTTGCTTAAAAACATTTATGAGGATCCTATCTGGTCATTAAAGTGTTGCAGTTTCACTGCTAAAAGTGGGTCTTGCCATCTGGACTTAATCTGGGATTTTCTCTGCAGTATATGAATCAGCATTAAGCCTAGACATTGACATAATAGTGAGGGCACTGCCTCAGACACAGTTTAACAAAATAATGGAGATTTCATTGCTGATGTCCATGGGCAGCAGTCTGAAAGGCCTTTGTTTGCAGCTGCGCTCAGCCGGCTGGCCCAATCACTCGTGCTCTCGGGCCAACCTCCTGGTGACCTCCTTTTGATAGCAGAGGCAGCCCCATTCTGGTCCCCTTGTGACCTCTCAACGTGAGCCTTTTACGTGATGGGGTAAACCGTCTGTGTACAAGATAATGGCTGTGTATGGCTAGCTGGTTTTCCTCATGCATGCTCAAAGAAATATCTGCCACAAAAATCTGTGTTGTAGTCCACTGATTGATTTTTATTTATTTTTTTCCGTTGGAGCTGTCTTAAGTTGTCTTTTAAAAAGAATCAGACTCAGAGTCAGTGTATAACACACAAGCTTAATAGTTTTAAAATATATTGTAGAGTGTAGTTTTAGAAATTTGTAATTAGAGCTCATTAGTGGAATTTGAACAAACCCATAACATGACTTTTAGTTTGCACTATATAATTTCAGCTACTGAATTTACAATCAGAATATCACAGATATGACATTAAAAACAGTACAAAACTACTCAGAACTTCATGAAGCAATGAAACCTTTATGACTCTTTTTTTTTCAAACCCGTGTTTTAAAGTGCGTATCAAACTATCAAAGCCATAGAAGAAAGAAAATAACAACAACAAATATTCAATAAAACACTTTGCAATCGGTGTGTAAAATATATTTATATGCATGTTTGGCTTGAGTTTTTGTTGCATTTACACAGTTTTGACTAGCAGGCATCACCAGCATGTGGTGTTTTGAACGCTTCAAAACAGTGAATCATTTTGCGATGCATCTATCATCACTACTCAGAATATCTTAGCAAACATATAGCAACATTTGGAATTACACACAATAAATAAATAAATAAAACATTCTACTGGCCATGAGATTTTTTTTATTTTTATTTACTGATGTCCTTGCAAAGAACATTGTTTCTACCTTCGCCTTCTGCTGTTTTTATTGAAATTTTCCATCTGTAATTGTTGCCACCTAGTGGTCCTAAAAAACGAATACAGTAAAGTATGTGCACATGTGCAGATGATGTGTATATGTGTGTGGTTAGAAAATCTGTGGTGGATATGTAGAATTCATGCAGTTGCTGCTGATGACCACAGTGCATTCATGATGTAGCAGCAAGTGAAAAAAGCATTAAGGCCAGCCTTGCATGGTGATGGGTTCTCTAAATTGAGTTCTTCTAGTTTGTAATCAGTTAGCAGTTACCAAGAAGACTCTAGCAACCTCCTAGCAATTGGCTTAAAACCACCTGAGTGGTCGATAGCCTTGTGGGCAACGCGCTGACATACAGCGCTGTTGCGCTCTCTCCAACTTTGCTTCCTGTCATTTCTGATCTGTCCTATCACAATAAAGGCAAAAATAAATCTTTAAAAAAAAAAACGTGTGATTTTTTTTCCCCCAATATGTTGAAGTCGGCATGAAATGAAAAGTCATCTTATCCATTTTCTAAATGCATATGATAGATCTTGAAAACTTCTCTCTGTCATCAATTGCAAGATTTCCCCAATCACTTAGTCTACTTCAACTAAGCCAACTGCATTTGATACACAACTTTGCTCAGTTTATCCAGTATTGTGAATGGCGCCACCCAATGGCTGCCCGGCTTGGGGCATCTCCCTCTCTTCCTAACTGGACTATAAACTCAAACTTGCTCCCCAACTCCAAAGTGGTGCCCCCGGGCATGCAATCATAAGTCCTCTTTTGTTCTATCCCTGCACTCATCAACTGCGTAATGTCGAGATGGACAACTGTTCAGCTAGTGTCTTATTAAAGCACTCCACAAGTCTGTCACTTTAGGAGTGGTGCATGTCTTACTGATTCCCAGCTGCTCACACATGGTAGAGAACACCCTGGACTCAAAATTTCTCCCATGATCACCATGAATACTCTGAGGGACCCCAAAATGTCTAAACATGACCATAATCAATGTATTGGTAATAGTCCCTGACTATTGGTCAGTTAGCACAAAAGCATCAGGCCATTTGGTAATTCAAAGTGTTTCCCCTGTGTGGATGGTGGAAATGCCAAGATGTCCACCCTAACCTGCTGTATCGACTCTCATACAGGAAACTGGTGCAGCTGGCCTGAGACTGCACCTGTTGTCCTTTGTGAGCTGTGCAAAGATTGCAACACCTGCAGAAGTCTTCCACATCATGCCTCATCCACCCCCAGTCGAAGGATTGACACAAACAGCAGAGTATCTTCATCATCCCAAAATGACCAGACCCTGCAGAGCCATGTATATATTTTAGGACCATCTCTTGCATATATCCATGAACTACAATTTGCCATCTCTTCTCTCCTGTTGCTGGCACAACCCACTCTCACTGGAGGACCCTTTCCAGCAGCCACAAACACTTGAACATGGCACACAATCCTACCCAAAGCATGCAAGCTGTAGGTCTGGGCCCTGCCACTGTTTAGTTCCTTGGCTTCCCTACGTTCACAGTTCCTGCATTCCTGTGCACTACATGAGCGTTTTGAAAGGGCCATCTGCACTGCCATAGCCAGAATGTGTCACAGTGACCTGATAATTCTGTAGTACCTCAAGCCAATAAGCCACTGAGCAGAATGCCCTCCAATACCCTCTCCATCAGGCTTTTAAAAGTGGTCGACGCATTACAAAGACCATTATGACCATGATCACCGGGATGCCCAGAGACTGAATGCTCTATTATACCTGCTTGTTGCATTTTTACTAGAGCCTGCTCAGAACAGAGGAGCACAGATCGTAAACACTGTCCAAAGCAACACCTCAATACACCAACCAGTGCATCATAATCAGCCATCTCACTAGTGTCAAACAGCAACAAGCATGAAAGTGCATTATCTGCCAAGCTAAGAGGAAACTGAAGGACTTTCTGTTCTTTTGACCAAGCATACGCATGAGCCAATAATGCCAGAGTATATGTTTATTCCAACCAGCTTATTTAACTCATAGGGGCCACCATCTTTGTTTACTATTTGGCCTCTGACTTGCAATGCATCCAGCCATCTGATGTCATAGTGCTCAACCATGGCGCATAATGTTATCTAACTTCCTGTGTCTGTGGCTTCATATGGTTCTTTCTTCACAGCATTCACCACACATTGACACCATATTGACATTGTATGCTCACCAAATATATTCACCGCACCAGCCCTGGTGAATTTGTCATATTCCTCTCTAATGACAAACTGGATTATCCATTTTCTTCAGCAACAGATAGTTAAATCAGATAGCTAATGCACACTTACTCAAATCTCGAGTTACATCCAGCTCTCTTTAATTCTTTTACTGCTGATACAAGGGTTGTAGCATTCTTAAGACAATGATGAGGCATTTTGCAGTACAAGTGGTGATTATTAAGGCAGTTGTTGGTCATGCTGTACACAACCGGACATGTTTGAACCAGCGGGGAACTCTTCTGCCCCTCTTGCCCAAGTACTTCCATCACTGACACACAACTCACACAGAAAATTTGATAATAACAGAACAAAGTGCAATAGCATGATCTTTTAGTTTCAGTCTTTCTGAAAATCCTGTGTCGAAATGTGCTTTGTTTGTAAATGTATCTGCTGTAACAAACAGAAGCTGAACAAAAGACCAACACTTGCCGCAAAGGACTGTCCAAAGTTGATGGTCTTATAATGTTTATATATAGTCAGTATCAAGTCTCAGTCTATCTACTTCATGTGCCATATGGTGCCTAGCTTTGTTAACCCCCCTGTGCTTGTAGCACAATCAAGCCATCATGAATCAACAAAATGAAGGTCTTTTAAATGTATGCAAACGTGAAACCATTACTTACAATCTGACAAAAGAAGAGTTGATTTTAAAAAGACTAATCAAGAGCCCTGGTTTATCATATTGCGCTACTGCAGATAGCCCATAGTTGTGTAAAAGGTATAATTACTGCCTTACAATTAAAGCCTGATAGTGTTTCCTCTCCTGTGAATGCAACCCTAAATACACACTTTGAAGTTATAATGATGGTTCCCATGAGTGAGGAAATTCTTGCGGCTATTGCAATTATCGTTAGAACATCCATGGATCATTGTTCTTTAGTGAAAGAGAGGAATCCAATGACAGCCCTCCATTACATCTCCAAGAGTTATGCTTTACTCAGTAATCATCATCGCTCTTGACCCAGGGTTATTTTTGTATAAAACCTTAATGCTAAAATGAGAAAAGGGAACTTTATTTAATTACACAAAAATAAATGGCTCAATAAAAAGTAATAATTAAAATAATGTTGTCTGTTTTAACTCTGCACATGAAAACCCTGGTGTGAGTCTCTTCTGTGTCTCAGTGTGGCTTCAGTGGACCTGGAGGTTTTGACTTACCGAATGAGGTTTCTTGAGTTAATTTGGCTATGGATAACCTTTCAATAGCCTCTGATTACACATGGAAATTAGTGATTCACCAGCTAAAGCATGTTCACTGGAACTGATGGCCTACTGTGCAGCAGTTGACTAAAACAACTAAATATTTTGAAACAATGAACACGACTGTGTTATACAATAACAGCTGCTTTGCATTTGATTATCAATATAAACTTTTTTTTTCATCTGTGGCTTTTCTTATATCAACTGCGAAAGGTTACGTCAACTCTCTCTAGTGTTGTACCATTAAAGGTAATAACTGTTCCTCTATAAAATATTGGCTTGATTTATCCATTATATTTCTAATATAAGATTTAGCTGCTTTGCTGTACCACTGGCCATTTTATACTATGCAGATGTCAATTGCTTCTGCTGTAATAAAAAGAACAGTGCCTACTGACATAAAAAATAATATAACCAAGTAAATGAAGCACTCTCCAGTCTGCCAAAGTGTTCTGATTCTTAGACTAGACTAATGAATTTAGATAGTCTGCTTTAGTGCTGTGGGAATGACGTGATACTGACTTCAGGCAACCTGTATTGCCATAATTTCTTGTCTCCTGCTCAGGTAATGAAAATAAATAAAAAATAAATTAGATGGATAGTTTAAAAATAGTTCCCTTTCAATTAAAGTTACATCCACATTGTTTTATTTCTGTGTTTTCTTTAGTTTTGGGAGGTGATTCTGTGTGTTTTTGTGCAGGAAGAAGTCTGATTGGTTCCTGTAGTTTAATTGTGGCCATGTCCTGCCTGGTCAGCTGACTCCTTGCTGCCTACAAGAGACTCTGTTATCGCTTTCTGCTTCAGCTTTGTGCTCGCTTGCTGTGTTTGCTCTGCTTTGACTAGTTAGTTACATGTGTTAGTGAGACTGAAAATATCTGTCTGAAAATAAATGTCTGTGTTTATTTGAGTGTTTAACTGTGAGAGATTGATTGTTGTTTGTTAGCGTGATTAGCCCAAACAGCTCATAATGCTGACTACCGCCTGTTTTGACCTTGATTAGACTTGTTTACTCACCCCTGTAAATAATTGTGTATATAGAAGTTTGGGGAGGTAGGAAGACCGATGCCATTTTTGTTGGAACCTTTATTGATTATTTTTGGATAGGGGGTTATTCGTTCTGAATGGGAATAGTTACAGATAGCTTTTTCCAGGTATTATATAAACATCCCGGCTATAGACCTATTTGAGTTGATAGAAGGCAACTGAGAATTTATTTTATGTGTATTGATTTTGCCTTATTTTAGATTGTCCTGTTTTAACCTCTCATTAGCCTTTAGTTACACATGGAAATGGGCAATATATCAGCTAAAACATGTTCACTAGTAATGTACGACCTACTGTGCAGCAGCTGATTGGAGTGACTGTTTAAAAACAATAAGCATGAATCTTGTAAAGCCTGCATTTCATTTGATCATCAACACAAACACTTCTTGACCTGTGGTTTTTCACTTGTCTCTGGTTTTACACTATTAAGAGGAATAGCTGTTCTTCTACAAAACACAGTTTTGGCTTGATTTGCTTATTATATTTATAATTTAACTTAAACTACAGCTTTTATCCCTGGCCACTTTATTCCACGGCCAATGCAGATTTTAATTGCTTCTGCTGCAATAACAAGAACAGTACCTATACTGACATGAAAATTGATATAACCAAATCAATGAGGCACTCGCCAGTCTGCCAAAGTCTGATCCCAGACTAGATTAATGCATTGAGAGTCCGCTTCAATCCTGCGGGAATAAAGTTAGACTGACTCCAGGCAGCCTGCATTGTATTACAGTTCTTTTTCTCAGTTGCTAAGGCACTAAAACCTACAACCCTACAGACACAACAGATATCAAATGTTTAAGCTAAAATCACTCTATCCAAAATAGAATAAACTTCTACAAAGTCAGAGATGAATTTGCACCATAATATTATAGAGCTGACTGAATGCACATCCTTTGATGTCAATGACAAAAGTTATGGTAAGGGTTGTTAATTTTGATGAGAAAAATGATGAGAGAATGTCAAAAAATATCCTCATTATGATTCGAACATGAATGAAAGTCTTATGAGTTTGAAACAATATGAGGCTGAGTAAATGATGACCCCCCTCCCCAGCACCTAATTTTTGCATTGCAACCAGTTGAGAACCACTGATCTATGTAATGAAAACTGTATATATGCTTCTGACATAATTAGCCTTGAACATTTCCTCGCTGGGTTTGTTCTGCAGTGATCTTCATGGGTTTGTAAAAAAGTTTCAGCTTCTGTAGTGTTTGGAAATTCATGGTGGGGGTGGGTGACATATGGCAAAATGTGAACTTTAATTGTATTGTCAGTTTATAGCACATTTGTGTGTGTGTGTGTGTGTGTGTGTGTGTTAAACAGGAAAGAGAAATGGTTAGAAATGTTTCTAGTATAGTGAAGAGTAGAAACGTCTCGGGTTTCGTATGAAACCCTAGTTCCTAGAGGGAACGAGAAGCTGCGTCGGAATGCTTTGGGAACGCCCTCTGTGTTTCCTATGCTCTGAATACATGTGAAATCAGTCCAAAGAGGAGCGAATTGTGGTAGGCGACGCAGCATCTTGTTCCCTCGAGGAACTAGGGTTTCATACGAAACCCGAGGCGTTCCCCTTCGGGAACGTCAAGCTGCGTCGGAACGCTTTGGGAATGATATACCCACGCCGCCAGAATTCCAAAGCCCTGCTATGTGTGAAGCAGGTAGAGGAAAAGGGCGAAAGTAGCCCAGAATAATTGCTGCTAATAAAACAGAAAAGGAGCGGCCTCAGCCGACTTGTAGAAAGGGCTAAAGTAGCCAGAGTAGAACGAGCGGCCTCAGCCTACTCGTGGAAAGAGCGAAAGTAGCCCAGAATAATTGCTGCTAATAAAGCAGGAAAGGAGCAACCTCAGTCGACTTGTAGAAAGGGCGAAAGTTGCCCGAGTAAAACGAGCGGCCTCAGCCGACTCATAGAAAGGGCGAAAGTAGCCCGAGTAAAAAGAGTGGCCTCAGCCCACTCTTGGAAAGAGCGAAAGTAGCCCAGGAGTAGTGACTGCTGGTTAGGCAGGATAGAGAAGGGGCCGCAGCCCACTGGTAAAAAGGGCGAAAGTAGCCCAGGAGTAGTAGCTGCTGCCAGTAGTGGTGTGGATCATTCCCAGCGTTTGAAGTAACCTGCAGAGGTGTCTCTGTCAGGAAAACTTAGAGCCTTGGGTTCCATCAGCGAGGGAATACCAGAGGACTCAAAGAAAGCAATAATGGCATCCATAATCACCGCTTAGGCTTACCTAGAAGCTGGAAGACTTCTGTAAGGGGACCAAGCTTAAGAAACTGGTCCGTCTTCCTCCACAGGGCAGATCTGTGGTCGTATGCATCCAGTGCTCACACTGGACACATACACATAAACTTCTAGTGTTCCGGTTCCTAGGGAGAGGACAGAAGGCCTGGCGCACTATGGGCTGTGGTGCTGTAAAGGGCACCTAGGGTGTGTACCCTAATTATAGGTGCAAACTGCTTGATCAATCAAGGCAAAGAAAGGAAGGCCACAGAAGGGCCTGTAAGTATCCAACTCTCCTTAGAGAGGAACACCACAGCCAGGTAGGTGCACCAAAGGCCCCAGCCTCAGCGCACCATAGAGGAAGCATGACACCAGGGGAAGTCTCCCGAGGGAGGTAGCACCGAATGGAGCATGGAAGGCATCTATGGCCGCCACATAGCCCTTCAGCGTAGAGTGTGCGTTACCGGCCGTAAGGCAGGCTTGCAAAAAGTCCAGCACTGAACCTACTGGGCAGTGAACTGGGTGCTGTCTGCACTTAAAGAACAAACTAGTTCCACTTCCTGGTGTACACTTTCCTCACGGAGGGAGCTCTGAATTGGAGGATGGTCTCAGCAACCTCGGTTGAGACCGAAAGCTAGGAACTGTGCCCCCTCAGGGGCCACACCCATAACTTTCAAAACTCCAGACGAGGGTGCAGGATGGCACCCTCTACTTGTGAGAGGAGATCCCTCCTGAGGGTAATTCCATAGGAGGGCCGTCTATTCCGTCCCGGCGCACTCTCTTCAGAACTCCCAGGAGCAGAGTGATTGGGGAAGATTGGCATACAGAGAGGGTCTCGACCGTGTCTGCAGCATGGTCCCCAGTCCCAGAGGAGCTGGATGACCAACAAGACCATAGGTCCAATAGTTCAACCACACTGGATGGAGGTCTCAATTCCCCGGGCCTCAGCCCCTGTCTCGACAGGATAACTGCTCCTATATGAAATGTCCAGGATATGAACTGCTCTCTTTCCAGAGGAGTGTGACCTGGAACCACACAAGGGTCTGGTGTGCCGCTCGTACAAGGGGCGCGACCGCAGAGCGCCTTGAGTGTAGGAGACCGCTCACTGTGATGTGGTGCGCAACAACACATGGCAGTCTATAGGGTCTGGGAGAGAGTGTTTCCAAAGCAGAAACACGGCCTAGAACTCCAGGCGATAGAAATACCAGTAAGATGGTATGTGCTCCATAGACCCAGGGCCGCACAGCCACTCATGACCAGGCCCCAAACAGGAGTTAAGATCTTTCCACATGTCTAGGGGGCGGGAACAGCGCCTGACCCTGATCATGTGGAGCGGGTTCGCCCCTCGGGGAGAACCTCTTAATCCTGTTACCTTCCTTCGTGGGAAGGATGACACCGGGGAAGTCTCCTGAGGGAGATAGTACCGAAGGGGGCATGGAAAGCAACAACGGCCGCCACGTAGCCCTTCAGCGTAGAGTGTGCGTTACCGGCCATAAGGCGGGCTTGCAAAAAAGTCCAGCACTGAATCTACTGGGCAGTGAACTGGGTGCAGTTTGCACTAAAGAACAAACATGTTTCACTTCCCGGTCTAAGCTTTTCCTCGTAGAGGACCACTACAGGGCACTGCTGTACAGCAGGCCAAAAATATTATGTTGGACGCAGCTGACAACAGACCCAATAGTGTTTCACTGTAAGTGGGCTTATCGGGTCTAGGGAATGGTTTCACAAGCAGAAACACGGCCTGGTCTCCAGGCGATAAAAATGCCAATAAAATGGCATGTGTCCCATAGACCCAGGGCCAAACGGTCACTCATGACCAGGCCCAGAACAGGAACCAAGGTTTTTCTCCACAAGTCTAGTGGGCGGAGCAGCGCCTTGAGAATGACTTAACCAAGCAGGAGACAGATGTGCCTGCATTGTAGTCAGATCCCCCCTAGGCTGGCATAAGGTACGCTTTTGCCCCAAAAGCAAACACTAGAAAAGGTGAACTCTCTGAAAAAGAAGAGGAGCCACCTTGATGGCCACCTACTTCAAGAGAGTTTCACTTCTTATTGCAAAATCACAACCTGCAGTTTTTTTTTTTTTTTTTTTACGCAGGACCCACATAGACACATTTAACAGAAGTTTCACGCTGCCAAATTCTCCGCCTGCGGAACGACCCTCAGGCCAACCTTAGGCTTGGAAGCCCCCGATTTCTTAAAGTTCCTGGATCACAGGCGCCAGGATACTAGTCGAAGTGGCCACTCATGACCACCCCTTATGCTGTGATGGAGGCACTCGTCGTTAGCTTATGCGACGACAAAGAGTCCTCAGCACAGCGTCTTGGACAGGAACCATCGTTTCTTCCACATGTCTAAGGTCCGAGAGGCTTGCCGCGTGACCTTGAACATGTGAAATAGGTTGCCCCTCGGGGAAAAAACCATTGGTCCTGAGTCACCACTGGAAGAGTCTCATGTACAGCAGGCCAAAGGGTATACGTTGGACGCAGCTGCCATCAGATCCAACAGTTTACTTAGAAGCTGTATAACCGTGAGTGACTGGCCTTATCTCACTCTCTCGACTGCCATGGGGACCGATTCAAACCGAGCAGGAGACAAATGTGCCTGCATCGTGGTCAAATCCCACACTACACCTAGATAAGTGGTCCTCAGTATTGGAGGAAGCACACTTTCCTAGGCATTTTTAGTCTTAACCCCAACTTTCCATGTGGACAAAAACAACATCTTGATGCTGAATTGCCAAATGCTCAGAAAAAGCATAATAAAATTATTATAATTAACTATATGGATGCCCTGGAATCACAAAGGAGCCAGAGAAGCATCCACAAACTTATAGGAAAGTGCAGGGTGAGAGTGCAATAAATGGCCAAAGCAGAGGCTGCTCCGCCCAGCAGCCTAAAATAGTTTTAATTCCTCAGAATTAAAACTATGGGAGCAGAGCTACACATTCAACTTCACACATTTAGGTGAAAATAGTTAGTGACATATGAATGAACGTATTTATGAATGAACGTATTTATGAATGAACGTATTTATGAATGAACACAGCCGCCCCCTCAAGAACGGCTGTGAGTGCTCAGCTCCCGAGCAAACTACACATCAATCGTGTGAATCCCCGCCCCCTATTTTTAGAGGCGAGAGCAGGGAGAAACAAACGATCAATACATAGTCTGCTCATATGCATACAGCGTCAATCTCCTCGGAGAAAGACAGCTGCAGCAGCGCAAATTCTCACTAGAGAGAGAGAGGACGAAGTACCGCAGTGCGCGCTTTGGAACCCCGAAAGAGAACGCGCTATATTTGGGGAGAAGGCAGAGAAAGTTCATCTCTAACCACATCCCAAATATACATGTAACCCCCGCAAACACAGTGCCCGTCCTGGCTCGGCAAAAACGTGACTGAGCCACGGGGAGTCAGAGATCAAACAAACCAGCCAGACAAAACAGAAATCGTGTGAATCCCTGCTCGTAAAGAGACGAGAAAACGGGGAACACACGTTCTAAATTGCCTGCTTATTTTGTTTTGGACATATTCCCTCAAAAGAAAGCTGTGCAAACTGGCACGAAAAACAGGGAATACAAGACACACACAGAGCGCGACTGAAAGACAGAAGCTGCCGGCTGCATTCACCACACATGCTTTATAGCTTCCTGGTTCCTGACGTCACCCGCCCATGACGTCACACACGCTTCTCTTTGGACTGATTTCACATGTATTCAGAGCATAGGAAACACAGAGGGCATTCCCAAAGCGTTCCGACGCAGCTCAACATTCCCGAAGGCGAACTTCATTAGAAAGAGGAATTAGAAGATCAGTTAGTGAGGTTACATAGAGGTTGAACAACAGTTGCCCATGTGTGATGGTGGAGTAGTTTTCCACTCATCTCTCTCTCAATTCTAATTCAGATCGTACTCTCTCCTTAAATGTAATTTTTCGAACATCTTGGCACCTCTGACCTATTCTACAGCATGGCATGGACAAGAGCCACAGACAAAAACCCATTATAATTATTACATTTCAACCTTCATAATCCATGCAGAGTTTTAGCTGTCTGTCCTTCCTTTTTCCAAAGAAGATGATGTTCTTGTGGATATAGAAGGATGTATGCAAACCTAAAGCAAAGGCCTTTTTTATTTTTTTATTCCATGCTCGGATTTGAGGTTTTTTCTTCCATGCTTGGATTTGAGGTCAGATGAAGGATACACAGTCGATTTGTACTGAATAATTTGTGGGACATTTGCAAGGTCTGTGAGGAGGTCAGTGATCAGCATGGCCTTACATAACACATTCACAATTCATTTGGCAAAGGACCTGTATTATTATTATTAGTAGTATGGTAGAAAAAAACTGGGTAGAAGTGACTGGACACGTATTTTCACCTCCATTGCATTATTGACTTTTATCTATTGCTCATGAGTACTGTCGATTATGTTGTGCTTTGATTGTGGGTTACAGTGTTAGTGAGAGGACATAGATTAAAAACTCCTCTGGATCTTTTGCAGGCAATGCAGCAGATGCACAATGAGGATTAGGACTATATTTTGATAGCCATATATTCATTTACATTAAAAAAAAATAACCTACTGTATAAGCAATTAAAAATTATTTTAACCAATAAGCCAATAAAAAGTTGAAATAATACTAATTTGTACTAATTTTTAATTTGAAAAATATTAATTGTAAAATATATTGAAAATGTGTTTTTAATTACAATCAAACTATTAATAATGTTCTATTAAGGACAGTTACTTTAATGGTACAGGCATGTTTGAAAGTGTTTAATTATGTTTTTTTTAGCATTTTATTTATTATTATTTATTTTTTTCAAATCCTTTTTATTGGTTAATTTGTTAAATTTTATGTTTTCTGTCATTATATCTCTTGGAGGGTTTAGCCTGGTAATTATATATGGCAATGTCAATGTGTTTGGTCTTGGCAATATTTTGCAATAGAACATTGTCTCCTTTACACAACACTCCCAGCAGTTTTTCCATTATTCATAGCATCTCCGGAAGTCTTTAAGTAAGATGGTTCCTGCTTAGTGGCTCATTGGATGTTATCCACACTACCAAATTGGTGTCCTTTTAAACCATTCTTCATCTTTGGGAATATGAAAAAGTCACAAGGAGCCAAGTCAGGGCTGTAGAGTGGATAGGGAAGCTCAGTAATGTGTTTTTCAACCAAAAACTCTCTGATAGCCAATGCACTGTGACTCTGATAATAGCGCATATTCTCCCAATCATTTCCAAAGTTTCTGATACACTTCACCCACCACATACTGCAGTTCCAAACTCACTTGCATTTTCGTAATATAAGGCACTTGAACAGGGTGTCACAAAAAAGAATGTCTCGACTCTGACAGGGCTTGAATACAATTGATCATTGTTCTACCACATACTTGGTACCCTACCCCACACTCATAAAAATAAAGGTTCTTTATTGGCATCAATGATTTCATGAAGAACCTTAAACTTCCATGGAACCTTTCAAATGCAGAAAATGTTCTTTCTATTGGAAAAAAGTTTCTTTAGATTTAAAATATGTTCTTTAAAATGGTTCTTTTAATAACTGTTTACTGAAAGGTTCTTTAGGGAACCAAAAATGGTCCTTCTATGGCATCACCGCTAAAAGCACTCCTTCGAAGCCTTTATTTTTAAGAGTGCAAGTGATCTTGGTCAACTTCTCCCTTCACAGAGCCCTTCTTGAGTGTAGAAACTTCATTCTCATTACTTTCTGGACACACCTTGTATGACCCTTAACATCATCAGATTTTCACACAAGACCTGCAAGTACACAATATATATATATATATATACACCCACGACTGCAGGCCTGTTTATGGATCTAACACCATCATCAAGTTTGCAGACGACACTACGGTGATCGGTCTCATCAGCAACAACGATGAGACTGCCTACAGGGAGGAGATTCAGCACCTGGCCACATGGTGCACAGACAATAATCTGCTCCTTAACACCACCAAGACCAAGGAGCTCATTGTGGACTTCAGGAAGGGAAGAAGAGGTTCACACGAACCCATCCACATCAATGGGATGGCTGTTGAGACTGTTTCTTCCTTCAAGTTCCTGGGGACCCACATTTCGGTGGATCTATCCTGGACCACCAACACCTCCAGCCTGGTCAAGAAGGCTCACCAGCGCCTGTTCTTCTTGAGAACACTCAAGAAGAACCAGCTGTCCTCAGCTATCCTGGTGAACTTCTATCGCTGCACGATAGAAAGCATCCTTACTAACTGTGTCACAGTCTGGTACGGAAGCTGCTCTGTTGCGGAGCGTAAGGCACTGCAGCGGGTGGTGAAAACTGCCCAACACATCATAGGGACTCCACTCCCATCCATTGAGGACATTCAGAAGAAACACTGTTTGCGTCGAGCACGCAGTATTCTTAAGGATTCCTCTCACCCCGCCCACAAACTGTTTTCTCTCCTGCCTTCCGGCAGGCGCTTCATATGCCACAGGACTAGAACCAGCAGACTGAGGAACA
>NC_133369.1:48456424-48482261 GCF_049309525.1 Garra rufa
CACAATCTGCCTGAGAGTGGATTTTTGGAGTCCAAACTCAGCAGCACTTTATTTTAAGGATCAGGAATTAGACAGTAATTAATGACTAATAACTGCATTTGTAAGTGACTAGTTATGGACTTGTATGCCATTACAAGCTATTTATAAGGCCTTTATTGGTTGTTGTCTTATTTTTGTCTTATAGACCCTTTATACTTGTTTCTGTCCTAACAGTATTAATAAGCTAAACATAAAACAAACTAATAGCTTGTAGTGTGTGAATTACACACTTTATAAGTTCTCAATACACTATGTGAATGTGTAACTTATAAGTATAAAATAAATATAGAATAGGCATTTCATCACAGAAGTTTCAATTAACAGAAAAACACTTTTACACAAAAGCACAGTCTTTCTAGCAGTTGTTCCATACTAACAAATGATTTAAAAACTAAATATTCCCCATTCCCTGAATTTATTAATAGCTAACAAGCAAATTTCTTCAGATTATGTTCCCTATTCTAAAGTAGAAAAGCAACATGAAAGTTTGCAGATGTGTCTCATCTGTAGTTTGTTCTCTTGTTGAACCATCAAACAATAAAGACAGAATTCCTCACTGCAATCTTTCATGTCTCTTTTCTACTTTAGAATAGGGAACATAATCTGAAGTAGTACAGCATTTATTAGTGAGAAATGTGCTTGTTAGCTGTTAATAAATTAAGGGAATGGGGAATATTTTGTTTATTAATCATTTATTAGTGTGGAACAACTGCTAGAACACTGCTTTTGTGTAACTGTTTTTCAGCTAATTTAAATGTCTGATGAAATTCCTATTCTATATTTATTTCATACTTATAAGCTACACATTCGCATAGTGTACTGAGAACTTATAAAGTTTGTAATTCGTACAATACAAGCTATTAGTTTGTTTTATGTTTAGCTAATTAGTACACTGTTAGGACAGAAACAAATATAAAGGGTCTATAAGACCAACATAAGACAACAGCCAATAAAGGCCTTATAAATAGCTTGTAATGGCATACAAGTCCATAACTAGTCATTTAAAAATGCAGTTATTAGTCATTAATTACTGTCTAATTCCTGATCCTTAAAATAAAGTGTTACCCCAAACTCTTTATAGATGATTTTGTAACCTTTTCCACCATGAACAACGGACCACTTTTTTTTTCTCAGAGGTTCTCAGAGATCTCCTTTGTTTGTGCCATAATACACTTCCACAAACATAATCAGACTTTGATAGATCCCTTTTCTTAAAGTAAAACAGGCACGCACAGATATGTAATATTAAATCATATTAGATCATTTCAAAAATGACAAAAAAATATTTTCATCTCACTTGTTTGGATGTCTTTGTGTACTTTTTAGGACTTTAGGAAACCTGATTATGTATTGTGTCATATTTATGCAGAAATATAGAAAATTCTATAGGGTTTGCAAACTTTCAAGCAGAACTGGAAGCTTATAAGATAAGAACACACCTGAGGCAAAATATCATAATTTTAAGACATTTGATATTTGTCATTGATATAACTTCATACTCATTCTTATAAACGAATGTGATTCTAACGCTGTCTGCAGCTAATGAAAATATCTCCATTGGAATAAAGAAACATGACATTGAGGTTATGAGGCTAAATATTATGAACCCCATTTAAGTGTATCCAAATGTGAATGCTTATTTCATTTCATGTTCATAACTTGAGTCTGCATGTTCTCACAGCAATTACAAATGACATAATGTGGATGGCAGTCAATAAACAAAGTTTTATGAGGAATCTTAAGTAAACAATATAAAATGAAGTAATTCTCCAATCAATACAAAATATATACCTAAAACTACATGGATGCATAGTAGAAAGTGTTAGGATTACTTATTTCAGCTTTTAGAAAAAGCTTTGATTGTGATGAAAAAGATGAGAGAAATACTCTTTCTTCTCTCTCTTTTTAAATCTTCTTCATCTCTCACACAGGCATAGACATCTTTTCAAGCATTCTGTTTGGGTGACCACAACATAGCAAAGGGCAGAGATGATACAGAAATATCTTGATGCAATGTTGCTCCATTTTGAACTGTCGGAAAACGCCTCAGCATCAATTCTCATAGCTGATTACAGTTTCATTGCAGTTCACTTACGCTGTGACATGAAGTGTTATGGGTTCAGATGTTTGTCAGGTATGTTCAGAAAAAGTGTTCATAGCCGTGCCCTTCCTTTCTTACCACCATAAACAGCTGACATCAAGGGTCATCCATTCTCTTTCTTTTTTCGCTACATCTGCCCTCAGTAAAACACTTCAAATTTTCACAAATACAGTGATGACAAGTAAAAGAAAGAAAATCTTTTGTAACAATATAAATCATTACTATCACTTGTTTTAAACAATTTAGCATATCCTTGTTGAATAAAAGTATTTAAAATGTACTGAACCCAAACCTTTGAACAGCAGTGTATGTTTTTACAAAATATTATTTTGAATAAATTCTGAACATTTTGCACATTTAAAGTATATTGAAATAGAAAACTGTTATATTACATTCTAAAAATCTTTCACAAAACTACTATTTTTTTACTGTACTGATCAAATAAATGCAGCCTTGATAAGCATAAGATACTTTTTGAGGGATTTGAAACTTTTGAATTTAAGTGTAATGCTGTATACCACACACACATATATATATATAAAACATCTCAAAATATTTTTGAGACAAATTGACACATTTGTGGCTGACAATTTAGCCATTTAAGGTAGTTCATACTTAAACCAATGTGAAACATTTAGGCATTATATGATGAATACAAATGTAAAGTTTAAAGATTTGTTTAAGATGAAATACGATTATTAAAAAAAAAAGCAGACGATGCAGAGTTCCCTAGCAGCAATGGAAGCACACAATGAAGCGCTCCTCTCTTTTAAGACTTTGCAGACTTGCACATGCAAATAAAATATGGCAATATCTGTCCGCAGCCATGATAATTGCAGTCAATTTGCCAATGAACAGATCTGAGGGTGAATGGAGGCAGCATTATCAGCAGAGGAGCAGCCTCTTATTGTAACAGTGAGTCGTGGAGTTTAGGGAGACTAATGGAGGAGTGCTGAGACAACAGAAGGATTACTGAGCACTGCTCCGCCAGCACCAAGGACATTTGCCAATAACAACTTTATCAGCCTTCTGCATGTGCTCAGGGTGCTGGCACTTCACTCTTTGCAAATATCGCAAAATAAGAATGTTGGCTTTCTTGCTCCAAAGTTGCAGAATCCATTTGTATAGAATAAATATGTGTTTGTGAATACAGAACAATATATTCATTGTTTTTTGATGACAGGTCAGTTTATCCTGCATAATAATATGTTCACTATATATGTATTTACATTTGTACACTTGAATTGTAATTATGTTTAAGAGTTCTACCTGATCTTACTCTTATTTTTTTGTTTTGTTGGTGTAACTTAATATATTTAGGTTGAATCTGTAATGTTAAAAAAAAATGAATAAAATAAATTAATTTAGATGTTGCAACATGAACCTGCCAGCAATGACAACGATGAGACTGAGGTAAGTGAAACACATCAACTGGTTTATTGACAGAAACTGATGACAACACTGCAATGGTGAGTAAAGTAGCGATGGAATGGGTTCAGAATTCTTATCTGGTTGTCACAAGCTGGGCTTGAACCCAGGTCTCTGGTGTGGTGGTGAGGATTTTAGCACAGAGCCGCATAAGTGATGGTGTTGGACTTAAACGAAACACTTGAGGCAGTATTCCAGGAAATGAAGATTTATTAAGAAAGTCTTTGCAAGAAATAATTCAACAAAATTCTTCTCGGACCGAGGTATAAACAACAGTCAAAACAAAGGAAAACTCACAAGAGAAAATAAAGACTCCACGAGGGGAGAAAACTAAATCAGAGAACAATAATAACTCAGGATACCTTACTCAGAGTAGCTTGGAAGGCTATAGCAAAACAGGGCTGGAAACACAGGGTAGGTACCATTAGACTCATGTTGCTGAAGCCAGCTTGGGCAGGGGAATGAACCGGGGCGGCCTTAGAAAAGCGGTCCACAACCACCAGGATGGCAGTATTGCCCTGGGATGGTGGGAGTCCTGTAACAAAGTCTAAAGAATGGTGCGACCATGGCCTACAGGGCATGGGTAAGGGATGGAGCAGTCTCTGAGGTCGCTAATGTGTAGACTTTCCCTGATTGCACACGGGGTAGGCCTCTACATAGTCCTTAACATCCTCCTTGATGGAAGGCCACCAAAATTGCAGTTGGAGGAACTCAAGAGTGCAAGCATTTCCTGGATGGCACGTCAAGGAAGACTCATGACTCCACTGCAAGACCTGGGGCCCGGGCAGATTGAGGGACATACAGGCATCCCGCAGGACCATCTCCTGGGTCTGGCTCTTGGGCTTGAGCCTCTCGCACCACCCTTTCCAATTCCCACTGAAGGGGCGTGACGATCCTAGACCTCAGAATAATTGATTCTAAAGGTTTCTCCTGTGTCTCGGGGGAGTAGGCTCGGGACAGGGCATCTGGCTTGACATTCTTGGTGCCGGGTCTGTAAGACAGGAGAAAATGAAATTGATTAAAAAACAAGGAGCATCGAGCCTGACGAGGGTTCAGACGCTTGGCCTGCTGGAGATATTCCAGGTTCTTGTGACCCGTGAGAACCTGGAAAGGGTGCTGAGCCCCCTCAAGCCAATGGCACCACTCCTTCAAGGCAAGTTTTACCGCAAGCAACTCTCGATCCTCCACATGGTAGTTGCGCTCGGCATCTGACAGGTGACAAGACATGAAAGCACAAGGGTGTAATTTCCCATCCTCACCCCTTTGTGACAGGATGGCCCCTACACCCACCTCCGAGGCGTCCACCTCCACCATGAAAGGTCTTTCTGGGTCAGGGATCAAGAGAATAGGAGGGGAAGTGAAGAGGCACTTGAGATCCTGGAAGGCCCCCGCTGCGTCCGGACCCCAGTGGATCTTGACTCCTCCTCCCTTGGTCAGCGCAGTCAATGGGGCCACCACAGAGCTGAAGCTCTTAATGAACTTCCAATAGAAGTTAGCAAAGTCGATGAAACATTGAATCTCCTTAACAGTAGAGGGAATGGGCCAGTTGAGAACGGCCTCGACTTTCTTAGGGTCCATCTCCACATGGCCAGGAGTGATGATGAACCCGAAAAACTGAGCCTGGGTAACATGAAACTCACATTTCTCGGGCTTTGCATAGAGATTATTATCCAGGAGTCTCTGGAGGACCCTGCTGACATGACCTTCGTGCTCCTCCAATGATCCAGAGAAAATGAGGATATCTTCAAGGTACATGAAGACAAATAGATTGAGCATGTCCCGTAGTACATCATTAATTAGTGCCTGGAATACAGCGGGGGCATTGGTGAGCCTGAACGGCATCAGATACTCATAATGGCCTGTGGGGGTGTTGAAGGCCATCTTCCATTCGTCCCCCTGCCGGATCCGCACGAGATGGTAAGCGTTGCGTAGATTCAGTTTAGTAAAAATGGAATCCACTTGTAGCAGTTTGAAGGCAGTGGCCATGAGAGGAAGGGGGTATTGATTCTGAAGCATGATTTTGTTGAGACCTCGGTAATCGATACATGGCCTAAGGCCCCCATCTTTCTTCCCCACAAAGAAGAAGCTCGCTCCAGCCGGGGAAGTAGAGGCACGAATGATGTCGGCTGCCAAGGACTCCTTAATGTAGGTATCCATTGCAGTGTGCTCGGGGGAAGACAAGGAGAAGATCCAACCCCTAGGAGGGCAGGAACCAGGGAGGAGATCAATGGCACAGTCGTAAGAGCGGTGAGGTAGTAAGGAGGTGGCCCGGGACTTGCTGAACACTGCCTTGAACTGATGATAGGTTCTGGGGACTCGAGACAGGTCAACAGACTCTTAAAACTCGGAACTAGGGGCCGAGGGACTCTGAAGTAGGCAGGTGAGATGGTAGGTGGAGCCCCAGCTCAGAATGATGCCGGTGGACCAGTCGATCCGAGGATTATGTCTGCACAGCCAGGGGTGGTCCAGTATAACAGGATACTCAGGAGAGTCAATCAAATAGAAGGTCTCCTCTTGCTGGTGTTGAAGGATAGTAAGTTGCAGGGACTGAGTGGCCTCTGTTACTTTCCCTGTTTCCAGAGGTCTGCCATCCAATGCTGTAACTGCCTGGGGATGAGGAAGTTGGGTAGGAATCCCAAGTTTCTTAACCAAAGATAGATCCAAGACGTCACCTGCAGCGCCGGAATCAATCATGGCTTGGACCGGATGCTGGTGGCCCTCCCAGAACAGAGTGGCTGGAACAGCTAAGACAGCGTTAGCAGGTGGAGCTCTAATTTTCCCCATCACAGCCCTCCTGTAGCTGAGCAGGGGCATCCGTTTCCCGAGAGCTCAGAACAAGTGGAGCGAAAGTGGCCGGAAGCACCACAGTAGAGGCAACGTCGCTCCTTCATGCGACGTTCCCTCTCGTTAGGAGAGAGCATGGAACAACCCAACTGCATGTCCTCTGGGAAGCCCTGGATGCAGGAAAACGGACTGGGTAAACAGACCTGCTCACAGGAACTTGGGACTGAGACGCCTTGCGGCGAGCCACTCTCCGCTCCGTATCCAGGCGGATGGCCATAGCAATGAGGGACTCAAGATCAGCAGCTGGTTCTCGGGTGGCTAATTCATCTTGAAGAGGCTCGGACAACCCTCCCTGAAAACAGACCATCAGTGCCTCATCCTTGGAAGCTTCCCGACCACTGACTAGATGATCAAAGACTCACTTGAACTCTTCTTCAAAGGCCGCGTAGGACTCAAAACAGACATCCTGGGATTGCCACACCACGGAGGCCCAGGAAAGCACCTTATCTAAGAGTAAGGGTAATTATGTAAGCAATCTTGGACAGTCTGTAGGAAAACTTGAGGGCTGGAGCTCAAAGGTCAGGGAACCCTGGCAGGAACTAGGATCTCAAGTATCCTCAGAAGGTGGTAGTCGGCCTGAAGTAGGCCTGTTGCAACTCGGGGGTGAAGCATAGGAAGGTTAAGCACCAGGGAGCCATTAAAAGAGCTGGCGGATGGAAGCCATCACATCAGCCAGGAGTCGAGAGTGTTTGGCCATCAGCTCCTCCTGACGACGGCTTCATGGCACTGATAAGATTCTTCATGCTGGTCCATGACTGACTCTGTTTTTTCTGTCACAAGCTGGGCTTGAACCCGGGTCTCTGGTGTGGTGGTGAGGATTCTACCACAGAGCCACAGTGATGGTGTTGGACCCAAACGAAACACTTGAGGCAGTATTCCAGGAAATGAAGATTTATTAAGAAAGTCTTTGCAAGAAATAATTCAACAAAATTCTTCTCGGGCTGAGGTATAAAGAACAGTCAAAACAAAGGAAAACTCACAAGAGAAAATAAAGACTCCACGAGAGGAGAAAACAAAATCAGAGAATAATAATAACTCAGGATACCTTACTCAGAGTAGCTTGGAAGGCTATAGCAAGACAGGGCTGGAAACACAGGGTAGGGACTCAAAACCCGAGTGAGGAACCAGGGGAAAATAGACAGCTTAAGGCCCAATCCCAATTCTATTTTCTACCCCTTCGCCTACCCCTCGCCCCTTCCCCTTGTCCCTTGAAACAAAGTGTAAAGGGGAAGGGCTAAAATATTTCCCCTAAGAAATGGGACACCACTACAACACTGTTATACGTCATCATAGGTTGTCGCTAGTTCCTAATGTTACGTCAGAGGACATGCGCAGATGTTTATCACTCATTCCAAGATGTCAAAATGTTGTGTACGCACCGTTCATTCACATGTGGCCGTAAGCAAAACAAACAACGCATTATCAAAGAAATTTCTGATCGTAAAAATCAGCTTCTTTTTATTTGTAAGGTATCGTTTTTATTATTATGTACTGATTTAAATTACTGGTGCGGTAGACGTATCGGGCGCAGGTGCATTAGGCACAATCATCAAATACATTTCAAAGCAAGCCGGCTCCACGGTCCTGACTGCATCATCACTGCCTTTATTGGGTGTTTTTAGCGAATATTTACATTTATTCACATGACTGGATGTGGTGGACTGCCATGATTTTGGCGAATGCAGGACACTACTGAATAATGCGTATCAGAGGGGATTTAAAAAGTGGAAGTGTGTATACACCGTATACCTGCGTACACCCTCCACTACACCACCGTTGCAAATTGCCGTGCCACTGGTCTTTCATGTTTCTAACATGCAGTCAAGTGTATATGACATAAAAATATATTTTGTAATATCGTGCAATCAGTGCTATCTGCTAGCAAACTTTAGCGATTTTTTTGCAAACGTTTATTTACAAAACAACACCATAAACACAAACACAAGATTGAAGGTAATATACATATAATGAAACACTGTCATCAAAATCCTTATTAAAGGCAAAAATTACTTATATTTACGAGTCTGCTTGCTCGAGTGAGCAGCCATGTTGGAAATTTCTCTTAGCCCTTCGTTTGAAGTGAGGTCCTGAAAAATCTTCGTTTGGAGGGCTATCTGGCCCTTCCCCTTACCCCTACCCCTCCAACCAAAAGAGAAATGAGACACCCCTACCCCTTCACGTGAACGCGCCAAACGGAGGGGTAGGGCTAAGTGTAGGGGTAAGGGGTAGAATTGGGATTGAGCCTAAATACACTAGAGGAAACAAGGCACAGGTGACCTGGATAACACTAACAAGGATCCACAAAGAAGAACTAAGGCAGAAGGGAACACAGGGGACCTCTAGAGGTGCGGAGACAAACTATAGGAGGGCAGGATGCTGACACAGGTTAATGATCAAGTCCTTGTTTTGCAGGTAGTCCGAGGAACTGTGGTTCGAAGGAGCAGAGAAACGGGATTCGGTGGAGCAGTAGTGAGGTAAGCATACATGTAAGGAGTCAGCATAGCAGACTGTAGACCAGATGCTGAATGTTGGTAACTGAGCACGATATATAGGAGCGGTAATGAGTCTGAACAGATGTGGCTGATTAGAAGTTAGGTGAAGGGGTTTAGTACGGAAATATGGAGAGATGGATGAATGCGGTACTTTGCAGGTAGGTCAAGCAGGTAGGTGACTTCGTTGGTCTGCCTCTGGATGGTACCTATGTACCTATGTAGCAGGGACTCCTTCTTGCAGAGCAGACACAGCAGAGGCGCACACCGGACGTACCGGATAACATCCCGGGACATACTGGGCCACCAGTACCGGGCCTGCAGAAGCAAGAGGGTGCACTGGCTGCCTGGGTGTCCAGAGTCTGGGGACTTATGAAGCAAGCCCACATAGATCTTCTCTTCTGGGCCTCCCATTGGAGCTGGCTCAGAGCAAGTGGCGATGCGAATCTGATCTTTCAGGTCCCACTGAAGGGGATAGACGTGGATGGCTGGAGGGAGAATGGGCTCTGGGTTTACGGGTAAATCAGATGAATTAAAACGAGAGAGTGAATTGGCCTTGACCTTGCGTTCTCCAAGTCGGTAAGTGATAGAGAATTCAAACCTGGTGAAGAACAGTGCCTAGCATTGTTGTCTGGGGTTCAGTCTTTTGTCATTTTGCAAATACTTTAGGTTTTTGTGATCTGTAACAACTGTAAATGGGTTTTAAGCTCCCCCCAGCCAGTGTCGCCACTCTCTCACTCCAGATAACTTGATGGCAGACAGTTCCCGATTGCCGATGTTGTAGTTCTGCTCCGCTGGGGTGAACTTACTTTAGTAATAAGTGCAAGGATGTAGGAAAGGAGGCTCTCCATGGTACTGTGATAGCACTGCTCCCATGCTGGTCGTAGAGACATCTACTTTAACCACGAATGAGAGTGCAGGATCCGGGTGTCGGAGAATGGGAGCAGTGCTAAAGGCATCCTGTAGGAGTTGAAAGGATGTCTGAGCTTTGGGGTTCCAGGACAGAGACTTGGATTTTCCACGGAGTAAGGAAGTGAGTAGTGCCATGAGGAAAATGAAGCATTCTGCATTAGTTCAGGCAGGCCTCGTAGTCAAGCTCTGCTATCAGCTAATTGGAAAATTTCAAACCCAGCCCATGTCAGCTGATCTGCTTCCTAAACACTCGATTGGCAAATCTCAAACAGGGCCAGTGTGTTTTGTTGCATTTTTTCTAATAATCCTATACTGGCCTTATTAGACTTCTCTGGCATCTAACTATCCTGTAAGTTAAACAGTGACTCAAAAACTTCGCTGGAGACGTCAAGTCGTTTCTGAGGTATATGATTCAACTGTAAAAAATATACAAATACAATTACTAAATATAAAATTAGGAAAACAATCAAACTAAGAAGATATACATCATAACATTATTATATGTTTAACATTGTGTACTTACAGACATTGCGTATAACAGAAGCAAAGAAAGATGACATTTTAGAATGAGCCTCACTCAGACTAGCTACAGCATTCTGCTGATTCACTGCAATACTACTTGAAACTTCCTGCTTCCTGAACTAACAGGAGTATTTTACCACTTTTCAAAATTAAAGTCCCCACTTGGGTAGACATGTAAAAAAAATAATAAATTCAATGGAAAATCAAAATCAATTCAGTCCTGCACACTCCCCGCCTGGGATTTTTTTTTTTTTTTTTAATCCCAGATCTATAACTTGTCGTCAGGTGAAAGAAGGAGGATAGGTTTGGAGATAGGACGTGACAGAATCTTTTGAATGCCATCTTTGGTGACTTTAACATCAGCTTTCCTCACTAATCCATCTTTGCTTGGTGAAGTTTTCACAACAATTGCCATTGGCCACTCATTTCTGTTAGCGTGAATGTTTTTTACCAAGACGATATCCCCTTCTTTTAAATCATTTTTTTGTTTTTTTTTTGTCTTGCCACTTTCGTTGGGATTGCAAAGTACTAAGGTATTATTTTTTCCATCTTGTCCAGAAAATGTCTGCCAACCTTTGTACTTGTTTCCATTCTTCCTTAAGCAACTCATTACTCTCAAAGTCACCAGGTGGGGGAGGTGCTGAACCTGTCTTTTGTGTCAAGAGAGTAGCAGGGGTGATAATAAAGGGGAATTCTGGGTCAGAGGACTAAAGGCCGTAAATTCATCACTGCAGTAACTTCCGCCATGAATGTCGTCAAGACTTCGTGCGTGAGAGGGGAAGATTTCTCATTTAGTAGCATGCAGTCAAGAATGCGACGCGCAATCCCGATCATTTGTTCCCATTGGCCACCCATATGAGATTCACACTTGATTCATCCATTTTGAGTTCTCGAGAAGCTCCAATGAAATTCATGCCACGATCTGAATGTAATTGTTTAGCTGGCCCTCTGATGGCAAAAAATCTCCTTAAAGCATTGATGAAACTGCTAGAGCTCATTGCTTCAATTACTTCAATGTGGACAGCTCTTGTGCACATACATGAAAACATAACTGCCCACCTCTTGGAGTTAGCTTGACCTCCTCTGGTCCTACGAGCAGTCACTTCCCATGGTCCGAAAACATTGACACCTACATAAGTGAATGGAGGAGCTACTGTCAGTCTTTCCACCGGTAATTCAGACATCTGCTGATGTTCTGTCTTCCCTCGTAGCTTTTTGCATGTCACGCACTTGAAAAGCAAACTGCGTACGCACTTCTTACCCCCTACTAGCCAAAATCCAGTGGCTCTGACAGCACCTTCAGTGAAGGTTCTGCCCTGATATTTCACAGCCTCATGATAATGTCGCACAATCAGTATCGCTACATGATGTGTACCCGGAATGATAACAGGGTTGACTTCGCAAGGTTCCAGACCTGACCTGGTAATACAGCCCCCTACACGAAGTAAGCCATTGCTGTCAAGGACAGGAGATAGTTTCCTCAACGCACTGTTACGAGGAAGGTTTTGACCTGCAGTGATGCTTTTAATTTCTGTTGGATAGCTCTCATATTGAGCATTCTTCAACACAAGGATTTTCGCTTTCTCCAGTTCTTCATTGGAAGGACCTACGCTGCAGATGTGCCATCCTCTGCAACTAATATTGTGCGATTGTTTTTGAGAAAGAATCTGCAATATGAATCAGACGCGCTATTGCTCTGGTGAGAGTGTTAAAGTTAGAGAATCTCCTAAACCTCTCTGAGTTCCATGTGAGTTTAGAAACCTCAGTAAGATTCGAAAACACATGTGGGCGTATTTCAGAATCGGAGGCTGGATTCACAAAATCAAATGATTCTTGTGATTCAGACTGAAGCTGAGAAACATTATACAAGAATTGGGGACCTGTGAGCCATGAGCTGGTGCCTAAGAATGTTGCAGGTACGGATCTGGATCCATGGTCTGCAGGGTTGTGTTTGGTGGGAACATACCTCCATTGTGCAGGTGAACTGAATCTATGGATTCGTTGAATTCTGTTGTTCACATAGACGTAGAACCTGTTTTATTATGGATGTAGCCTAGTACTATTTTACTGTCCGTATAGTACCAGATACGGTCAAAGTTCATATTCATCTCTTCTACAATCATCTCTGCAATTTCCACTGCTAACACAGCAGCACACAACTCTAGTCTAGGGACAGTAATGTCTGGCTGCGGTGCTAATTTCGATTTCCCGAATACAAAGCTAACGCTTGTGTGAGAATGTTGATCTGTCACCTTCATATATCCTACAGCAGCAATGGCCTTAACTGATGCATCAGCAAAAACACAAAGTTATTTTCTCCGTGCATCAGACAGAAGAATGGATGAGTAAACGCGTAGTATTTCAAACTCTTTCAGACTCTAAAGAGAATTTTTCCATTTTCTCCATTCTGCCTCCATGTTCTCTGGCAAGGGGGAATCCCAGTCCTTACCTTGCTTGGTTAGTTCCCTCAACAGCAACCTCCCCTGTATGGTAACAGGCGCAAGGAATCCAAGTGGGTCATATAAACCATTAAAGGTCCCATATTGTACACATTTCTGGAGGTTTATTTTAGTTGTTGATGTCCTCAAGAATATATATTTGCGGTATAAGTGCCAAAATCCATCTCAATATATTTTTACAGCTCCTTTTTTAGGAGCTCTGTCAAAAACAGGTCGATATTGGCCCATCTAATTAATATTCATGAGCCTCTCTTCTGATTGGCCTGTTGTTTTCTGAGTGACGCACAGCCAGGCCAATCACAGGTAACTACGGTCATGTATCGTTGTAGCCGAACCCAGAGCAATAGAGAGAGCCTAGCCTGCTGATACTCAACAGGATATTTCAGAATGATCATTAATGTTTTTTCTTTTTCAAACACCGAATGCAGTAAGCTACATAACGGTTGCTTTAGTAAAGCCCCTTTCACAATGCGCGCTGATTCTGGAAAATTACGGAATGAGCGCTGTGTGAACAAAAGCCAGAACCATAAAGGCAGTGTTGTAGTGATGATGCACGTTACCCTGCGACTCTTTATGCGACTCTCATGACACACCAAGACTACGTAGAATGGGAAGATCATTAGAGAAAAGTTGCAGATCTTTAATGCCCTCAGCACGATCTTCCAAAGGGAAGGCTTCAATCACGTTTGGACAGTTGGAGATAATCTTATGCAGTCTGAGATTAGATACTGCAAGCATATCTTGTGTACGTTTGACAAGACTGATTGCCTCTGCTTCTGTAGCACAAGATTTCAGCATGTCATCAATGTAGAACTCTTTCTCTACAAGCTTTCTGGTGTCACTGTCGAAACTCTCTTCATGTTCTTTAGCTGCTCTCCGTAGACCATAGATAGCCACTGCTGGTGATGGGCTATTCCAGAAAACATGCACACGCATTCTGTGATCCACTATTTCACTGTCAAGGTCATTGTTATTATACCAAAGGAACCTAAGATAATCCCTATGGTCTTCTCTGACCAGAAAACAATGGAACATGTGCTGTATATCAGCAGTAATAGCCACAGGCTCTTTACGGAATCTCATCAGGACCCCTACCAATCTGTTATTCAAATCAGGGCCTGTGAGAAGTACATTGTTCAGTGAAATGCCCTCGTATGGTGCACTTGAATTGAAGACCACTCGAATTTTGTGTGTGTGTTTTTTTTTTTTTTGGGGGGGTGATACACCCCAAACAGTGGCAAGTACCATACTTCCTGACCTCGCTGAAGAGGTGGGGCGATCTCTGCATGCTCGTTTTTTAACAAGTCATTCATAAAATCCAGAAAATGTGCTTTCATTTGTGGTTGCTTGTTCAAAGTGTGTCGCAGCGCGAGAAGACGTTTGAATGCATAGTCTTTGTTGTTGGGCAGACTTTGTCTGGGCTCACGAAAAGGCAATGGAGCAACCCAACCGTTGCTGCTGTCCTGCAAAAATTCTTTGTCCATGATTTGGAGAAATCTAGTGTCTTCCACAGATGGTGCAATCTTATGATCGTTTGAGGTGTAGGAGAAAAATGAATGATCAGTACCTTCACCTTTAGGAGTTAATGGAATTGACTCCTCATACACGGTTCCTAAAGGCTGCTGCCATTGTGGATTGATATCAAACTTCTCTTTTACCTTGATTAGACTGTAGCATGGACTGAGAAAGCTGTGACGCCCATTTTCTAAGACAAAAGTCTTGAAAGCATGAACTGAATTTGGCCTATGAGCTCCTTTAAGACATACATCCCCAACAACTACCCAGCCCAAATCCAGCTTTTTCGCAAAAGGGGCATTATTTGGACCATTAATTTGTTTGCGCTCCTTATGTACCTGGAGGATGTCTCTGCCTAATAAAAGAAGAATCTCAGTGTCTGAGTCGAGAGGAGGTATTTCCCGAGCTATAGGTCTCAAATGGCTATGATGGAATGCTGCATCAGGAGTTGGAATCGCTGTGCAATTATTTGGGATCTGATCACATTCTAGAAGAGTGGGAAGAGATAGACTTATCTTTCCATCAATTGACTCCATGATGAAATCAGAAGTTCTTCTTCCTGCTGTCTCTAGAAACCCTGCACATGTTTTTAGTGTGTAAGGCAATGGACTTGTTCTGATGTTAAAGATGGCAATGGCAATGGCAACTTTATTTATATAGCACTATTTCTTACAACCAGAGTTGACCAATGTGCTTTACAATAAAAACTAAAACAGCAGAAACACAATGATGATAAATACATAAAAAGGGTGAAAAACCACAAGAAAAACACATCCAACATACAACAAAAAAAAAAACATAGAAAAGGGATATAAAGTGCTTCAACCAGAATTAAAAGCCTTATCGAAAAGATAGGTTTTTAGTTTAGACTTAAAAATAGCCACAGAAGAGGCCATTCTAATAAAAGTGGGAAGATCATCCCAGAGTCTTGGGGCAATAGAAGCAAAAGCGCGATCGCCCCTGCACTTCCGCTTTGTCTTAGGAATGAAGAAAAGTCTCTGGTTAGAGGACCGGAGGGATCTGGTTACACTGTGCTCCGTCAGTAAATCTGAAATATATGGTGGAGCCATACCATGAAGTGACTTATAAACGATGAGTAAAATTTTAAAATCTACTCTGTAACGCACAGGGAGCCAGTGTAAAGACTGTAAAACGGGAGTAATATGATCCCGTTTATGAACCCCGGTCAAAAGTCTAGCTGCCGCATTCTGAACCAATTGTAATCGGGATAAAGCTTTTTAACTAATCCCAACATAAAGTGAGTTACAGTAATCTAATCTTGTAGTAATGAAAACATGGATTGCTTTCTCAAAGTTTTTAAAGGAAAGAAAAGACTTTGCTTTAGACAGGAGTCACAGCTGAAAAAAGGATGATTTGACCACAGAATTTATCTGTCTCTCAAACCTCAGATGTTCATCAAAGACCACACCCAAATTTTTAACATATTGTTTAACACATGAGGATAACCCACCAAGGTTTAGATTTGGAACAGTTAAGGAATCTGAGGGTTTAAAAACAATAATCTCAGTTTTGTCATTAAAATTCAAAAAGTTTAGTGACAACCAAGCCTTTACATCTGTTAAACAGGCAAGGACAGTATCCAGTCCATCTGAATTCCGGTTTATAGGCAGATAGATTTGTGTATCATCAGCATAGGAGTGGAAAGACAGCCCATATTTTCTAAAAATGGAACCAAGAGGAAGCATATATAAAGAAAAAAGGATAGGAGCCAGAATGGATCCTTGAGGAACCCCACAGGTTAACACATCATTTCTAGATGAAAACTCTCCTATCTTCACTGAGAAGGTTCTATTAGTGAGATAGGATTTAAACCACTCCAATGCACTGCCAGTAATACCTACACAGTATTCCAGTTGATCAATAAGGACAGCATGATCAATAGTATCAAATGCGGCAGTAAGGTCTAAAAGCACAAGAACAGCATAGTTGCCTGAATCACACGTTAAAAGTATATCATTAAAAACCTTCAACAGAGCAGTCTCAGTAGAGTGATATTTTCTGAAACCAGACTGAAAAACTTCAAAGATCATATTGTCAGCTAGAAAGGTTTGCAATTGTTCAAAGACTGTTTTCTCCATAATTTTTGTAAGAAACGACAAGTTGGAAATGGGCCTATAATTCGCTAAAATAGTGGGATCCATGCCCTGTTTTTTAAGCAGAGGACGAACCGTTGCATGTTTTAGCAGATCAGGTATAGTTCCAGTTTCTAAACAACGATTTATCAGACACAGAAGATGTGGACCCACCACATCCAAAACTTGTTTAAGGAAATATGGGGGAACCACATCTATTGAAGAGCCAGATGGCTTAAGATGTTCCACTAATTCTATAAGATACGTTTCAGAAATAGGAGTAAAATTACATAAAACAGCAGTACTACTAATGGGAAGCACAGGGTCAGACAGAACGGGATTTACCCCCATACGTAACGCATTTACCTTGTTTACAAAAAACTTGAGAAAATCATCACATGATCTCATGAGGACACTTCTGTTAAAGAGTAAGGAGAAGGACTAATAGTAGCATTGATAATGTTAAAAAGTATTTTTGGTTTATGGCAGTTCTTATTAACCCTCTGGGGCCTGAGGTGTTTTGGGGCCCTGAAGAAGTTTTGACATGCCCTGACATTTGTGCTTTTTTCAGTATCTTAAAAACATATGAATGGTTAAAGTCAGATTACATTGTAATCAGCACATATTGGGCTACAATAATATGCAAGCAACATTAATGTGCATGTTTGTGTTTTTGAGAAAACTATGTTTATGCGTGGTTATTGAAAATCTAAAGTTTTGAAGTCACTGAAATAAGGCCATGAAGCACATACAGGACATTTCTTTACAAGACTTTAGATAATTGGATGTCGTAGGCTAGAATTTTTTCAACCAAATGATGTGAAAATCATCTCGTTCACTCGTTCAGAGAAAACAATATATTGATTTAAATTTTATAAAACATGTTTTGTGATCGAAAGGGATTATTCATAGGTGTGGCAATGGCCCATGAATATTTAGCAATTCACACCTGAAAGACAAAAGGGCCCTCCCTAATGGCCCCATCAATGTCTGACTTGACTATAGCAGGTAAGGAAACAATGTGAGAAGATTCAGAGAATGGAGTTTTAGATTATTTTTATTTTATTTACTATCACTGTATAAACAAAACATACATAATGAAGGTCAAAGACACATTATTGAGCTCCCTCATCTTACCACACAGATGTGCACAGACTTCGTGGCATTTCTGAAAACTTCTTCTGAATTCTGTTCAACAAATGAAACAAATCTTACCTGCTATTTTGTGTGCCCTTAAAAAAATACAAAAAAAGTCAAAAACTTGTTTTACACTAGAATATCAGTGTAGTTGAACATCTCAAGTTTCTAGTGCTCTCAGAGGAAAACAGTTTGAAGGGACTCGAGGGAAAGAGGGCAGGATTCATCTTTTGAGCAGGTTTGAGATCACTACAAAAACAAAACAAACCAAAAATCATATCAGGATCATCTGTCAGAATACAGTCTATACTCTAGAATTTGTACTAATGTAAAAAAAAAGGACATGTAATATCTAAGAAACTAATAATTATCGTTTAGCACTATATTACTAATAAACGTGATGTAAACACACATTCAGTGTAAGCACTCATATTACTTTTACACTGTTATACAATAAAATAAATAAATAAAGTATGATTCTACATTCATAAAGATATCGTCATAAATGCATCTCACAGTCATAATCACATCGTTTTTCTAGAACATTATAAATATCCTGCCATTGTAAGAGATGCAATGCAATCAAACGTACTTCATAATGTTTCATTTGATAAAGTCAGGAATTTTAGTTTGGAATTAGTCTAACTAGTAAAATGTGTACATGTTTTGTCAAAGTAAATAACAGCGAAAGCTAGTAGGAAAATGAAAGTAAGACTTACTCATGTAAATGTCTCCTCCTGCTGGGTTTGCGTCGCATCGCGTCCTTCTTAGGATTGAGGTAAATATAAGTCTTATTCCTCACAGCAAATCTTCATTCAGTAACAAACTGTAACCAAGATGAACTTGAAGTCATGTTGCTTTGTTGCGGTGATGTGGGAGTTTCCTCGCATACAGATACTCCGGTCCTTGCCTCGCTAGTAGCACATGGCTAATTTGCATGGCAAAAGATTTCGCGATAGTGGGCGCGGTCACATTAGAGATAATTAGTTGGAACTGGATAGACTAGACATCTCCTTGGTTTCATATAGATTAATTTATCACAGATTATTTGTTTTTGATAAAACTTACTTTGTTTAAAAGCATAAATCTCAAGCTTTCAGTAGATACCACTTTTATGTTTGTGTGCTAAATATTCACCGTGTTTGAATGATATAAGTGACGCATTTCTAAAAGCAGTTCACGGAGACAGAGAAAACAGAAATCACCCTGTTTGTTTTCTTTATTCTAAATAAAAAAACACAACTTTCTGCTGTTCTTTTGAGTGTGCCCAAATAAAAGTACACGCTTTACAGTTTCCATTGATGTATATCTCTAATGTGTATGACTAAAACCGACAGAGCATTTTTAGTGTCTTTTGCGCTGATCTTAAAAAAAGTAGGTTGGTCACGCCGGCGTGACCGTCGGCCCCAGGGGGTTAATAATTTCAGTGAAATACCTTGTTCCCTTCCAGGAACTCGAGCCGCGTCATGGAACGCTATGGGGAACGCCATTGGCGGGCAGCACTCTGAATCATGTCTACAACCAATGAATGACGGGAGTGACGTCACAGGCGCGGTGACGTCAGCGACCGGGAAGTATAAAGCGCGTGCGTTTGACGACCGCGGCAGCTTTTGTCATTCAGCGAGAGCGCTCTGTGTCTGTGTCTGTCCCGGTCATACTGCTGTTTTTTCATGCCAGTTTGCACGGCTTTTATTTGAGTAGTATGACCTCTAAAATGCAACCAAAGGGGGAAAGAAAGTTAAGAAACTAAGGCGGTACAAGCAGCCACATCTATGTCTGGTCTGCTTGGGTGTAGAGCACGCACAGTCAGCCCTCGAAAAGGCTGACTGTCCACAGTGTGAGCGTCTTCCACTGCGGGTGCTCCGTTCCCGGAAGGCTCTCTTCGAGGAGGGAGCCTTCGCTAGCGTTTCTCGTGGGTCTGGCCCCGCTTCCGCCCAGGCAGAGCGGTAGCTGCACTCGTGGGGATCGCAGCTCGATCTACTAGAGGGAAGGGAGACGGGTGATTAAACAAATACCCTATCTCCTTTCCTACCTGGTGGATCGCTAAACCTCCTACTGGATAAGGAAGCCCGCAATGCAGTTACTTCCTTCCAGGAAGGGTTTTCAACGCTTCCCATATCTTCCTCCGAGGAGGTTGATGTGAAGAACATTGTCAAAAGTATTCAACCGCCCCCCCTGATCGCCTCAGTATGATGAGCTGTTGGTTGTGCTGACTAATGCAGTAGCTAAATAAGAAAAATGAGCCGCAGAAAATGGACACTTCCAAAATGGAGCTTTCTGTCCTTCCCCGATCTGCACACTGAACTGTCTAGATCAAGGGAAAAACTAGAAAGTAAAGATGATGCCGCGGGTTGAACAGACGCCAGCCAGCTATCTGTCGCACAGTCTGGCATCATCCTTGAAAGCTCCGTCTTTTGCTTTCCAGGCCGCCTAAATAAAACTTCAGGCTTGATGGGCAAATGTACACGTGTCGGGGTTGCTGACGGGAGCATGAAACCCTAGCCGTGTGCTCACATAAGAGGCTCATAATAGGAGCATTGCAGCCCGTTCCCTCCGGTGACACCTAGAGGGCGGGACTAGCAACACTCCTGACCGGGGGCTTCAAAGATTGATCCCGATCCGAGGGTCGTTCGTTGGTCTAAGAGGTCCTCGGCTAAACGGCCCCGACTTTTATACCACAGGGCCGATGAGGGCAGCCCCTCTCGAGGGGGCTTGCGTCGCCAAGCCCCCTCGGGGCCCTCAGGAGATTTGTCAGCTAACCCTGCCAGTGTTACAGGGCGCGGCAATCTCCCGCGAACATCATTCTCTAGCTGTCCCGCCCGGAAACGTAGCGGCCCTGGAGAGTTCGCAACCCCCACGGGGGTCTTCAGAGGAGCAAGTTCAGGAGCATCCTGCCAGTTCGCTGTTACAGGTCTCCGAATTAGTTCCTCGAACAAATCCAGAAACCAGTCTCGAGAGGCTGGTTCCCCTAGTAAACTCTCTGGCAGCGTGGAAACTACTGCCGAATGTTTCTATGTGGGTCCTGCGCACTGTAGAAAGGCTACTCCATTCAGTTCGGCGCCAAACCGCCGTCGTTCAGCGGGGTATTCCCAACTCTAGTGAGCCCCGAGCAGGGTCTGGTAATGGAACAGGAAGTAGAAACTCCTAAGACAGAGAGCCGGGTTCTACAGCCGGTACTTCTTGTTCCCAAGAAGGATGGAGGGTTTCGGCCCATTTCAGATCTCAGTTAAGAAACTGAAGTTCAAATGTAAACTGTCAATCATGCCGTGTCTCAAATCAGGTCAGAGGACCGGTTTGTCACGATAGATCTAAAAGACGCATACTCTCACGTCTCCATCCTTCCTCAACACAGGAAGTTTCTCAGGTCGCTTTTTTCAGGGGCAAAGCTTACCAATACAGAGTACTTCCTTTCGGCCTAGCTCTCTCACCCCGAACTTTCACAAAGTGTGTGGATGCTGCTCTGGCTCCTCCGTGACTCCAGGGCATCCGCATACTCGACTGGTTGATTCTGGCCAGTTCTGAACAGTTAGCGGTTCAACATCGAGGTGTTGTTCTCGCTCACATGAAAGAATTGGGGTTGAGGCTTAACACCAAGGAGAGTGTGATTTCTCCACTACTGAGAACCATTTATCTAGGTGTAATCTGGGATTCGACCACGATACAGGCACGAATGTCTCCTGCTCGGATCGAGTCGATCCTTACTGCAGTAAATGCGGTCAAGCTAGGCCCGTCACTCACTGTCAAACAGTTCCAAGTACTGTTCGGTCTTATGGCAGCCGCTTCCAACGTGATACCTTTTGGACTGCTGCACATGAGACCACTGCAGTGGTGGCTCAGGACCAGGGGGTTCTCCCCGAGGGGAAACCCGTTCCGCAAGATCAAGGTCACGCGGCGTTGCCTACGTGCCTTGGCCATGTGGAAGAAACCCTGGTTCCTCTCTCAGGGTCCGGTATTGGGGGCTCCTTGTCGCCGCGTCTCGCTAGCGACAGACGCCTCCCTCACCGGATGGGGGGCGGTCATGAGTGGCCGCTCAGCCCAAGGCCTGCGGAGCGATCATCTTCTCTCCTGGCACATAAATTGCTTAGAGATGCTGGCCGTATTCCAGGCCCTGAAGTGTTTCCTTCCAGACCTGAGAAACCGTCACGTGCTGGTCCATACAGACAGCACTGCGGTGGTTTATTACATAAACCATCAAGGCCTCGTCTGTACGCCCTTTCCCCGATCGCTCTGCTCCCGGGAGTTCTGGAATAAGTGTGACCCCTGAGGGGGCACATCTCATAGAGGCCAGTCTCTCAACCAAGGTTGCCGAGACCATCCCTCACTCCAGAGCTCCCCCTATGAGGAAACCCTATGAACCTAAGAGGAAGTGGTCTACTGCATGGTGTAACCAACACCAGTTTGACCCAGTTCACTGCCCGTTTGGTACAGTACTGGAGTCTCTGCAGTCTCACCGTCCGCAGGGCTAACCCACTCCACCCTGAAGGTCTGTTAGTGGGTAGAGTCCCCTTGGTCATACGTTTTCCTCCACGGTTGGGAAATCAAGGCTTCATCAGGAAGTAATGAAGCATGGAGAATTCTTATCCAGACTCAGTGGGACCTCTGGCGACTCGATAGATATCGCAATGTTCTCTCTGGTTCTCCTTAGTGCCTCCAGGTCCGCCCGGACTGGACGCCATAGTACAGACATGGCCGAGGCTTCGTCTGTGCACATTCTCCCGATCGCTCTGCGCCAGGAGTTCTGGAAAGAGCACGCCGGTATCGGAGAATACGGCTAGTCCGAGAATGGTTCTTGGACCTCCCCTCTCAGGCTGGGGGCGCGATTTGCTACCCCCACATGGAGAGGTGGAAGTTATGGGTATGGCCCCTGGGGGGGCGCAACTCATAGACTCTGGTCTCTCAACCGAGGTTGTTGAGACCCTGCTCCAATCCAGAGCTCCCTCTACGAGGAAACCTTAAGTGGAACCTGTTTGCTTCATGGTGTCACGAACACCATCTAGACCAAGTTACTGCCCGTTGGTACAGTACTAGAGTCCCCGCAAACTCACCTGTCCACAAAACCAGCTCACTCCACCCTGAAGGCGTTCGTGGCGGCTTACTGGCCTACCACGCCCCTTGTGGTGGCTCGTCGGTATGGTTTCCTCAGCGGTGCACTCAGGTTGAGACCCCGAGGGGTCTCAAGCCTCTATTACCTCCACTCTTGGAGTGCGACCAATGGGAAGTATATCTGTCCAGTGTGAGCACTGGGCACATACGGCCACAAAAGAAAGCATGTGGCACGAACAGAGCTATCAGTAGATGGATCACGGATGCCATTTCTACTACTTCCAAGTCCTCTGGTCTCCCAGCTCCATGGGGAGTCAAGACTCACTCCTCCTGAGGCTGTCTGCCTCTAAAAAGCTCTGATGGCAGGTGTCCCTAGCCAGGACATCTGCAGTGCTGCGGGTTGGTCCTCGCCTCTGACATTACGTCAGATTCTATGAATTCGACCTCAGAGCCACTCCTGGCTCCATTGTCCTCTCGCCTTAGCAAAAGCTAAGCCCAGAAATTCAGCCCCCTCCCTAGCCAGGAGGAGACTTCTCAAGGCGCATTCTTTTTGTTAAAAGAAGAGAAGCCGTTCTTCGCCATGACCCTCCTCGTGTGCCTGAGGGCCGAGGAGTGTCCCTGCATCCTCGTGAGCCTGAGGGCCGAGGATCACACGGCCTTTTGTCCATGGATTACTAGACAAAGGCTCATACTCTCGCGTCCTGGTAGGGTTACCAGGCCGAGCTTATCCGGTCCCTCTTGTTCTAGCGGAACCCCAGACAAAGGACTAAGACTCCTCATGTGCCCGAGGGCCGAGGAGTGCCTCTCGCACTGGCTGGCGACCAGGCAGAGGTCTACTATTGTCCTCGTGTGCCTGAGGGCCGAGGATCATACAGCCCTCTTGTCCGCGGAATGCTAGACACTGGCTTATTCCCCTCGTGTTCTGGCAAGACTACCAGACCGAGTGTATTTCGGTCCCTCTGGTTCTGGCTTCTCCCAGACCAAGGACTAAGACTCCTCGTGTGCCTGAGGGCCGAGGAGTGCCTCCTGCGCTGGCTGGCTACCAGGCAGAGGCCCATTACTGTCTTTCTCGTGTGCCAGAGGCCCGAGGATTACAGTGCCCTCTTGTCCGCGGAATGCTAGACAATGGCTTATTCCCCTCGTGTCCTGGCGGAGTACCAGGCCGAGCTCTTGAGTCCCTCTTGTTCTGGCGGAACCCCAGACAAAGGACTACCTTCTCCTCGTGAGCCTGAGGGCCAAGGAGTACCTCTCGCTCTGGCTGGCGACCAGACAGAGGTTGACTACCTTCCTCGTGTGCCCGAGGGCCGAGGAACACTCTGGGCTGAGGACTATTTCTCCCTTTGCACTGATCAAATATCAGGCAAAGGTCGAGAACTCTATCCTCGTGTGTCTGAGGGCCGAGGATCATATCGCCCTCTTGTCCGTGGAATACTAGACAATGGCTTGTTCCCCTCGTGTCCTGGTGGAGTACCAGGCCGAGCTCTTGAGTCCCTCTTGTTCTGGCGGAACCCCAGACAAAGGACTACCTTCTCCTCGTGAGCCTGAGGGCCAAGAAACACTTTTGAGGTCGAGTGCACTGTCCTCGTGGGCCTGAGGGCCGAGGACTACCTACATCATCTTGTCCGTGGAATACTAGACAATGGTTATTGCAGTCCCTCTTGTTCTGGCTATTCCCAGACAAAGGACTAAGACTCCTCGTGTGCCTGAGGGCCGAGGAGTACCTCTCGCTCTGGCTGGCGACCAGACAGAGGTTGACTACCATTCCTCGTGTGCCCGAGGGCCGAGGATTACAGGGCCTTCTTGTCCGCGGAATGCTAGACAAGGGCTCTTTCTTACTTTCCACCCTGGTTGAGCAGACACTGCGCAGGGCTTGGAAATTATGGGGGCGTTGGTAGTCTCGTTCCCCATAGCGTTCCATGACGCGGCTCGAGTTCCCGGAAGGGAACGTCTCAGGTTATGTATGTAACCCTAGTTCCCTGAGGGAACGAGACGCCGCGTCTCGGACCATAATTCCCGCACCCTGCGGTGCTCGCTTCATTCCTAAAAGAGCTGCCGCGGTCGTCAAATGCACGCGCTTTATACTTCCCGGTCGCTGACGTCACCGCGCCTGTGACGTCACTCCCATCATTCATTGGTTGTAGACATGATTCAGAGTGCTGCCCGCCAATGGCATTCCCCATAGCGTTCCATGACGCGGTGTCTCGTTCCCTCAGGGAACTAGGGTTACATACGTAACCTGAGACGATTTTGCTGTTTTTACAGATTTCTGATAGCGGAATAATGAGTCTCTAAACATTTGCAGTGAAACCTGGAGTCTATCCTTTTTCCATTTTCGCTCAAGTCTTCTACAGATTTGCCTAAGACAGCGAGTAGAGTCATCTAACCATGGCTCAGATCTTGGTTTATGGTGAAGTGTCTTTAGGGGTGCCACTAAATCTAAAACATGTGCACAGGTGGAATTAAACCGAAAAAGGAGCTCTTCAGCACTTAAATCACAGTTTAAAACATCCATTTGTACAGACACTTCACTAAAAGAGGAGGAAAAAGCTTCCCTGGTACTTGGAGTAATAAGCCGAGACCGGCGAGCAGAAAAAATCGGCTTAGATACATTAGACATAGATAAAAACGTAAACATAACAGTCTTATGATCAGAGAAACCATTTTCACACACCTCTAGATCACAAAGAGAAAAACCATAAGTTAACACTAAATCTAGTGTATGACCGTGCTGATGAGTGGGTACATTGACCTGAAGAGTTATATCAAAAGCATTTAAAAGGTTAAAAAATTCTTTTGCTAGAGCATCAGCAGCACAACAAACGTGAACATTAAAATCTCCTAAAATTAGGAGTTGCTCATATTTCGGTATGACATCCCCCAAAAAGTCTGCAAAGTCCATTAAAAAGTCCTTATTAAATTTTGGGGGTCGATAGATCAGTGCAACCAAAAGAGGCTCACACAGTTTCACTGCAAACAGCTGCAATTCAAAACTATTATAATTTTTTGACACAACGGGACGACAGGAAAATATGTCTTTATATATGGAGGCCAACCCTCCACCTCGCCCCGTTAAGCGTGGATAATTAAAAAACAAGCAGTTTGAGGGAAGCAGTTCAGAAAAGGAACTTAAGTCCCCAGTAGTGAGCCAAGTTTCAGTCAGAAAGAGAAAGTCCAATTTACTAGCAGAGAAAAAAAACCACTGATGATAAAGGTTTTATTTCTTACTGATCTGGCGTTGATCAAAGCCATCCTAAG
>NC_133369.1:48482761-48513709 GCF_049309525.1 Garra rufa
TTATACATTGACCCGCGCATCACTGATACAGTGCCCTCAACAAATATTAGCATATATAATAAATAGATCTGCATCGTTTATCCTTTAGATCTTTCATTCAAAAATTCACAAAACTCTATCCTTTCATTGAAGTAAAACGATGGAAACTTATGGGGAAATCTCATTATGAAATAAATGTTCTTCTCCGGGAACTCCAGCTGTGTCCAAAAACGCTATGGGGAACAGCATTGGCGAACCACGCTCTGAATACATGTAGACTGTCCAATAGAAGGGCATGAGGTCACGGACGTGGTGACGTAAGCAACCAGGAAGCTATAAAAGCATGTGTGAATGGCATTGTATGGCCCCCCAAGAAACAACATGAGCAGCAGAAAAGCAAACTTGATGAACACTTTCTGCGGACCAAAGCACCACCTCCACGAAGAAGCCTTCCCTTCTGTCCCGACCTCCACACTGAGGTGTCGAGGTCGTGGAACAGACCGTTCTCCTCTTGCCTCTTTGTCCCCGCCTCTGACTACTATGGGAATGTGGGCGGGCCTGAGCGAGAGGGGATACAAAGCACAGAGGTTGAGCGTCGCTACTCAGACCCCTCCCCAACGGGACCAAGATCAGTGGCCGCTCAAAGCCGGGGACTTCCAAGGCGAGGCCGGACCTGAGGGTTGTGCTTCAGTCGAGGAAGTCCTTGGCTAAGCGGTCCAGGGCAGCCCCTATCGGGGACGAGCGGGTAGCACCGTCTCCTCCCGATGCCCTCAGGAGGCCACTCTGCTACCCTTGCCAGGGTTACAGGGCGCAGCGGTCTCCTGCGAGTCAAAGCTTCGGTTCTTTCCGCCCGCTTGCATAGCGGAGCCGAAGAGCTCGCAACCCCCACGGGGGTCCCTAGAGCAGTTAGTTCGGATTTCTCCTGCCGGTCCGTCGTTACAGGTTACCGAGCTAGCAGTTCAGGCAACATCAGAGATGCTGACACTCAATCAGGTCATGTCCCAAATCAGGTCCAAGGACTGGTTTGTCACGATAGATCTAAAAGATGCATACTTCCACGTCTCCATCCTTCCTCAACACAGGAAGTTCCTGAGGTTTGCTTTCAGGGGCGAAGCATACCAATACCATGTTCTTCCGTTCGGCCTGGGACTCTCACCCCGTACGTTCACGAAGTGTGTGGATGCGATCTGGCTCCTCTGCGACTCCAGGGCATCCACATACTAAACTATATAGACGATTGACTAATTTTAGCTCAATCAGAACAGTTAGCGGCTCGACATCGAGATGTTGTTCTCGCTCACATGAGAACGTTGGGGTTAGGACTAAATGGCAAGAAAAGTGTGCTGTCTCCATTACAGAGGACCACTTATCTAGGCGTGGTGTGGGATTCGACCATGATGCAGGCACGTCTGTCACCTGCTCGGATCGAGACGATCCTCACTGCAGTCAGGAGAGTCAGAGAAGGCCAGTCACTTACTGTAAAAGAGTTTCAAAAACTATTGGGTCTGATGGCAGCTGCATCCAACGTGATACCTCTTGGCCTGCTGTACATGAGACCCCTACAGTGGTGGCTCAAGACCAAGGGGTTCTCCCCGAGGGGAAAACCGCTTCGCATGATCAAGGTCATGCGGTGAGGCCTACGTGCCTTAGACATGTGGAAGAAACCTTGGTTCTTGTCTCAGGGCCGGGTGCTGGGAGCTTCTTTGTCACCGTGTCACGCTAGCGACGGACGCGTCCCTCACCGGTTGGGGAGCGGTCATGAGTGGCAGCTCAGCCCACGGTCTGTGGAGTGGTCGCCATCTCGCATGGCATATCAATTGTCCTCCTGTGGTCCCAGAACAAGCTCCTTTCGCTGAAAGCAGTTCAAATTTCAAATTGGGCATGTCAATTTGGGAGCAGACATCCTGTCGAGGCAGGGGCTGAGGCCCGGGGGAATGGATGCTACACCCAGAGGTGGTGGAGCAGATTTGGAGAGTGTTTGGCCAGGCTCAGGTGGACCTCTTTGCGACTCAAGAGACATCATAATGTCTCCTCTGGTACTCTCTAAATCATCCAGCTCCCCTGGGCCTGGATGCCATGGTACAGATGTGGCTGAGGCTTCGTCTGTACACTTTTCCCCCAATCGCTCTGCTCCTAGGAGTTCTGGAGAGAGTTCGCCGGGACGGGGTCAGTCTATTCCTAGTAGCCCCGTACTGGCCGGCCCAAGTATGGTTCTCAGACCTGATTTCCCTTCTCGACGGCTCTCCATGGGAGATTCCCGTCAGGAGGGATCTCCTCTCACAGGCGGAGGATACCATTCTCCACCCCCGCCCGGAGCTGTGGAAGCTGTGGGTGTGGCCCCTGAGAGGGCACAACTCAAAGCTTTTGGTCTCTCAGCCAAGGTTGTACCCTCGAGCAGGGTATGTACCTAAGGTCCCTACCTCTACACCACAGCTAGTCGTGCTTCAGGCATTCTGTCCTCCTCCCTTCACGGATACAGACCAACAGAAGCTTAATTGCATGTGCCCAGTTCATGCACTGGACTGTTCACAGAGCTGCCCTGTGGCGTAGGTCGGACCAGTTGCTGGTGTGTTACAGTAAACCCAAGAGGGGTTTACCGGCTGCTAAACAGACTTTGAGCAGATGGATCGTGGATGCCATCTGCTCCGCCTACGAGTCCTCTGGTCTCCCCTCTCCATTGGGGGTCAAGGCTCACTCTACTCGCACTATGGCCGCTTCTAAAGCTCTTCTCGCCGGTGTCCCAATTCATGACATCTGCAATGCAGCGGAATGGTCCACGCCACTTACCTTTGTCCGGTTCTATGACCTTGACCTTCGTGCCACTCCTGGCGCCTCTGTTCTCTTGCCCTAGCTTTCTGGGCAGGGACTTGGAATTCTGGAGGCGTGGGCATCTCATTCCCAATAGCGTTTTCGGACGCTGCTCGAGTTTCCGGAGGGGAACGTCCCAAGTTACGTATGTAACCATGGTTCCCTGAGGAAATGAGACGCTGCGTCTCGAACCATACTTCCGGCATACCTGCGAGCGGTCGCTTCACTCCTTGAAGGTGACGCCGTTGCTGACGCAAGTGCTTTTATAGCTTCCTGGTTGCTTACATCACCACGCTCGTGACGTCACTCCCTTCTATTGTACAGTCTACACTTATTCAGAGCATGGTTCGCCAATGGCGTTCCCCATAGCGTTTTCGGACACAGCGTCTCGTTCCCTCGGGGAACCATGGTTACATACGTAACCTGGGACGTTTTTCTCTAGTTCATGTGGGCCATAATTATCGGCACCCCTAGAAGTTTGTCTAAGTAAAATATCTCTGAAGTATATTCCCATTAATATTACAATTTGTTTTAGCACACCAGGGTGGCTAAGAGTATAAAATTGTCCAGCCACGACTTTCTGTTCCACAGGATTATAAATATGAGGAGCACAAAGGCCAAATTCCCTTAATCATCCATCACAAAGAGTAACATCAAAGAATGTAGCTCTGATGTGCAGAACAAGTTTGTTGAGCTTCACAAAATAGAAAGTGGCTGTAAGAAAAGAGCTAACACATTGAAAACCCCAATTTCCACCATTAGGGCAATAATAAAGACGTTTCAATCAACTAAAGATGTTACAAATCTGCCTGGAACAGGACATGTGTCTATATCATCCTAATACACAGTGAGGAGGAGACTTTGAGGGGTTAAAGACTCTCCAAGGATCACAGCTGGGGAATTGCAGAGATTAGTTGAGTCTTGGGGTCAGAAAGCCTAAAATAAAATGATCAAACAGCCCCTGTATCACCACATATTGTTCCAGAGGGTTTAAGAAAAAACTTCCTTGCTCACAAAAAAAAAAAAAATTCTCCATGCACATTCAGTTGTCAGACACAACTGGAACTTCAAACAGGACTGGCTTCTATGGTCAGATAAAACGGAAAAAAAAGAGCTTTTTGCCAACAAACCCACCAGATGAGTTTGGTGCAAACAGGGATAAAAAGTACCCCATGCCCACGGTTGAAAATACTGCTGAGTGTTTAATGTTGTGGGCCTATTTTTCTGCCAGAGGTCCTGGACACCTTGTTCAGATACATGGCATCATGGATTCTATCAAATACCAATGGATAAAAAAAAATCTTAACCTGACTGCCTCTGTTAGAAATCTTATATGGGTTGTGGTTGGATCTTCCATCAGGACAATGATCCAAAACAAACATCAAAATCAACACAAAAATGTGTCACTGAGCACAGAATGAAGCTTGTGCCATAGCCATCCCGGTTCCCTGACCTGAACCCTGTAGAAACTGAAGAGAAGAAGCACCAACATGAAGCTAGGAATCTGAAGGATCTGGAGAGATTCAGTATGAAGGAATGGTCTCTGATCTCTAGTCAGGTGTTCTCCAAACTCATTAGACATTGTTAGAGAAAACTCAGAGCTGTTAATTGTTGAAATAATTGGGTGCCAATAATTGTGGCCAACCTGAACTAGAGAAAAACATTTTTACTTCAGTTTTACTTCAATGAAAGATTTTAATTTTGTGATTTTTTTGAATGAAAGATCTAAAGTATAAACGATGCCGATTTAATTTCACAGTCACCTTTGCTCATATTTACCAAGGGTGCCAATATTAGTGGAGGGCACTGTACTGTACATATACGACTATACAGTTTGTATGTATATATCTGCTTAAATTTGAATTGAGTAGTACAGTGCTTCTGAAATGGTTCGTCACAACCCAAAAATGGATTACAGGTAGGTTCTGATAGGGTCATGTGTGATTGTCCAATTTTTAATTAGGCAGATGCCAACACAAAATAAATGTGTTTATACTCATGCTTGTTGGGTCTATAAGAGGTCATAGACATTTGTCACATTTGTACAATAATCATGACATAATCTGTTCCATGACAATTTTACAGCATCCCTCCGCCACCCCTTCTCCACATTTACAGCTATTTCTATCCTAACCTATGGGGGGTACTCTGAGTCCGGGGCAAAATTCCAAGCTCGGAGCCCTTCCTTCAGACAGCACGCCAAATACGCATACCCCTTTTCTGTTTATTATATGTAAGTGTGAACTTCTGAAACAATTTTGGTATTGTGGCATGGCTTCATAGCAGACATGGAATAAAAAAACTACAAAACTCTGTTTTCTATTGATTTCATGGGGTTTTTAAATTTCAGCAGCAGCAATTGTTGAGCAATAGCACATATTTGTTAAGACAGAAATACACAGAGCAAATAACTGCTTCAATTTTCACATCTGCAGGATCAATTTTCTAAATCATTGTTGTATGGTGACTCCGCACGTATGTTTACAAACACAAAACTAATTTCAGCGGTTCAAGTGGTGCTGTTTCGGTGATTGCAAACAATATTATTTGTCAGGTGCTTTAACCTGCGGTAGGCCTCGCCGCCATTCCATTATAAATACAACACAGCGGTTTCCGCCAGGTGAATTTTTCAAAATCATTCCGCTTCATCTTTCATCTAAAGCAAATAAATACTTGCTTCTGTGTGTATGCTAAGGGCAGTTCTGTCCTGGAACATCCCTGCATCTCAGAATACCATCTTAGAAAAAAATAGGCAAGTCAAATCATCAGGACAGCATTAACCCTCTTTGACTGATACACCCCGCGGCTCTCACACATATTTTACCCTCCTTGGGTATTTACATACTACTGTTAGAATCACATATTCACTGTAATGTCAACATGAGAGTGGATGCTGGGTGCTTTCCATCACTTTGAGGGCACCTACAGTACAGTGCAGCAGGGAGAAAATAGCTGCAGGACAGTATTTCTAGATTTAAGTGCTTAACATGGTGGACTTACTGCATGTTTGTACTTATCATTATGTAGAATAAAACATTATTATGTAGACCAACATTGAAATATTCAATTCTTGGAACCCCAGAGTCTTAGATGTCAGAGTCAGAGTTTAAATGTAAAGTGGACTGTTTCCTGAACGCTGCCTGTGAGTCATTGTTTATTCCTCTGCGATGCCCCAATCACTTTGACTTCATTGCTATGCCGACAAGGTGGGTTTATGCAATGTTCTCTTCTCATACCTCAGCAGCAGAGCAGTGAAGCATGGTAAGAAGGCGGCCTGTCAGATGCCAGTTTGCTGTGTAATTAACATAATTAAGGTCATTCATATGCATAAGGTTAAAATGTTCTAGACTGATGCATGTAAGTTCTAACAAATATGCAAGACTCCAGTCAGTATTGAAAAGGCAAACTATTTAAAATGTTCATTGCCAGTGGATTTAGCCATTATAAAGGAAACTTTAATCAATAAGGAAAGTCAAAGTGCACAAGCCAGAAAGACGGTACCGAGTTTGTTGAATATAGCTTGAAAGATTTAGGGGGACTTAAAACCAGAATTGTTGGTCTCGGATAAGACATTTTAAAAAAGTTTGAACAATACTAAAACATACAAGAAAAAATCTGCAAAAATAAATGGCAAAACTACTGTAAAATTACAAATAAATACATAATTAAATATGAATTAGTATGAATTAAAGTATCATTTGAATTTTTTTTTTTTTTTTAAGTTTATATAAAAAGTTTACGGCATTAGCAGTTATAGGCTCACTGGAAAAACATGGTTCTACCTATATTTTTGTAACTCAAAAAACTAATGTCACATAACCAGTTTTATATGTTTGGCTTTTCTGACATAGTAACCTTGCTAAGTAGCTCACCAGGTACTTGACTTGATTTGTCTTGACTTGATGTGGAGCACTCAAGTACTTGTCATGAAACATAAGTCACGATAAAAAGAGCTCAAAGACTTGTATAAACAAGCTAAAATGGCATTGTTGCTTCAGTATATGCGTTTTATCTCTTTGCTTTTCTTGACACTATCAGTTAGGTTTAGTGTCGGGTTTAGTGTAGACAGTACGTTATTTTCAAACATAATGGAGCATTAATCTTTTAGTGGTACTGGACATTTCTTCTCAAAACTTCTATGATATGTACAACAACCAACATAAGAAAGGATAGCCAGATTTGCATTAAAATGTTTTGCATTAAACTAGCTGCACTTTTAGCACCACTTACTGGACATTTAACTTTAAAAGTGTTGCATGTTTTTTTTTTTTTTTTTTTTTTTTTTAATGAGCCTAGGTTGAAAAAAAATATATAGAACACTTTATGTATTAATACCTACAATTACTAATGAGAAATATTGTGATTAACTGTGATTAATTCAATGAATTAATCAGCATGTCAGGCATATCAAATAATTTCAGCATATCATTAATTAGATTACATTATGACAATCTATTGACAAGAAACATAATGAGACTTGTTATCCAAATGTTTGTTCAAGCAGCGTTGTGACGCAAGAGGCAATCAGTTCCATGACATCACAGAAAGTGGAATAACAACTTTGAGCAGGACTCTGGAAATGGTGAGTAAAATATCAAGAGAGCGAGAGCAGAGTCTTTTGATGTAAGTCTGCCTCTGCAACAGAATTATGGCTCTAAATTGGTTTCAAGGGACTGCAGCAATGCATGAAATAATGTCCTGTGGCATGTTGTGAAGACTGACTCCCAGTGGTAGCAAACACACTGACATAGCCATGCAACCAAGATTTCCCGTCTCATCCCGTAGCGGAAACATGCATATTTCCCCTTCTGATTAACAACCACTATCAGAATAATCAAATCTGGCAAAGATTCAGCAGAAATGAAGTGGTTCATCAACATCCTTTTCAACTGCCTCACAGAGAGCTCTCCTACGCAGCACAAATCATGTTCTATAATGAGAAATGAGACTGGAATGTGCAGACGTGAGTTTGGTTTACCCACAATGCCTCTCTCTTAGGCAGGTTTGTCATTAAAGGACACTCAGATCAACGGAAGACACCCACTTAGCACTGAAGACCAGAGCAGCCCTGGAAAATAAGAAAATAACGGCGGCTCCAGGTAGACTTAACTGCAATTTTCCAGCCCGGCACTGAGCTTTTCATGGGGAATAAGGATGAAAATGGTGATCTAATTGAATCTCCCTGGTAGCTTTCACCATGACTATGGAAACATCAAAGCCCATCGTGGGAATGATGGATTCAAACTATTTATCATAGTTATTTTGCTTTTGGCACAGTGGATGCCGAATTTCATTCTGTCACCATTTCTGTACATTTCCTTCATGTTCTGAACCTTAAAGGCTGCTGTTTAAATGTTTAGAAACAAGTTGTGCCGACAGACACAGCCCACACACACGCACGCGGCATATTGTAACTGCATTGCACATTAAATATCACATAAACACAGATGATTCACACTTCACTATGTGTTTCATTTTACTGAACTGCACTTTGAATTGCCACTTAGTAACGGAACCGTTTGGCAATGTGGATTAAGAGAATAGAAGACAAAAACAACACAACTCGCATTTAATTAATCGTATGGTTTTCACTTTTTCGTCAGTGTTTCTATCCATATTAGAAAAAGGGAGCAACAGTGCCTGACCTTTCCTATGGTTTCTATGGCAACTGAAAATGGGGTAAGAATTTCAAGCACGTTCGATAAATTCCTCTTTGGTATCTCAGCACAAAAAGCAAAGCACTAAGCAATTAATCAGGGGCTTTTTGGGAAGAAAAATGTATAAAGGACACAGAAAAAAAAAAAAAGAGTCTTATCCGGACAGGAGCTTGAGAAAGCCATTTCTTTTCTACTTGATATATTCAAATGATTGACTCAGCAGTCAGAGGCGATTTTAATATGTCTTAGTAAATATAAGCATGTATATGCGTGCGTGGGGGTAGCTTTAATTTAGTAGATATCTTCACATATTAACATGAAAATGAAAAGGAAGTGGATTTAGAGAACAGACCTTTATTTAAGCAAAAGGGCTCTTCTCACATATTAAACATGAACCTGCGAAAAACTGAATTATTGTAATGTCAGGTATTCCCTCAGGCACATCAGAGGGACTAGCACTCTGCTCATGTCAACTGAGATGGAGAAATCAAATGAAAACTTTAAATATGGTACATTTTCTCAGATGGTACTGCATTTTTAGATGTGTGGGAGTAAAGTGTTCAGGCTATCTTAAAAAAAAAAAAAAAAACATTTTCAAGGTATACTTCAAAGCCTGTTTACTTTTTTACTGGTGTTTTGTGCATGATTCATCAGTATAATCTTTCATCAAAAATTTGCTATGGCTCTGAAATGATATTATTTTTTGGCTAATGTCACCATTTCCTATTACTTTTCAACCACTGTTCTCCAGTCGCCTCTAATCTGACATGCAATGCCTAAATAAATGTAAATTTTTATATTATTATTATTATTATTATTATTTTAAATTTTATTATTTATTTATTTAATTTTCCTGACTGCAGGACTTATTTCCTCCTTCTTTAGCTATGCCAGACTGCAGAAGTAAAATGGGTTTTTTAATATTTAAAAGTCACTGGAATCCAGAATCACACGCTTAAATTAATCACGCGTGAAGCTTCATTTGAGCAAACAGAAATTAATCATTAGTTCAATTAAATGAATCAATTAAACGGCTAATTTTCAAGACGCACTCTTTTCCTGAGACCGTAAAAACAGCTGTAGGCCAGTGATGTCAGTGTGTTGACGCTACAGTACAGGCAGATTTCCAGAGGATGCATCATCACAATTAGCGTGATGAGGGGCTATGGGGGGGAATACAAATAATTAGGATGTTTTTCTGACTGTTTAGGTCAGTGTCTGCGACATTTAATGGAATGATTCTTGTATTCATTCAAACCACACAGTTTCACACTTACTAGCGAAGCTACTGTGGGGATACGGTGGGAGATGTCATTAGATTAATGTTTGCTGTCTGTATAATTACACATAATAGTCTGCCATCATTTATGGGCTTGCTTTTTCTAGGATGTGTCTCATGTACTAGCATGTAGTTAAACTGCACTCATGTAATTAGCATATAGTAAAGGCACATTAAAAGAAAGAATCTTTTATTTTTATATTCACTAAATATTGAATTTAAAGCTGGAGTATGCCATTTCTGCTCTACTAGTGTCATAGTTATGTCAGTTTATGTCTTTGGTTTCTCCCATTGTCTCCCCCTGTGGTTCTGTGTCGTTTTGGTTTAGCCCCATCATCTGTGTCATCACCGTCACCTGTGTTTAGTAATTAGTCTGTCTTCATAAGTCTGTTTGGTTCTTGAGTTCAATGTCGGTCTTTAATCGTTCAATGTGTTCGTGTGTGGATGTTCCTGCTTGTTCCTGCCTGTTATTCTAAGTATATATTAAAAGATAGTGTTTATTGTAATCTTGTTTCTCGTCTCGTCCGTCCAGCACGTCACCTTATTACAGAAAGACCGACCGAAAAAGTTTACCCGGCACTTTCCCCTGCGTTTATTTTCCGTCTTTTTTTCCCTCAGTGTTTTGTTTTTTATTGTTTGATCATGGACCCTACTGTTCGTCTCATCCTCCTGAGGCAGGAGGAACGCTCTCTTGAGGACCATACACGTGAGTTCATCTCCCTGGCAGAACATTCCCACTTCCCGGATAGCAGCCTATGCATCTACTATCACGTAGGACTGAATCCCACCACCAAGGCGCTGCTATCCGGGGAGGGTCCTCAAGAGAGCCTGCCGGACTACATCGAGTGGGTGTTGGCGTCCTGCCACTCTTCCTGGACTGTCGGCGTCATCGAGGAGGACGTCAACCCCACTCACGACCCAGAACCCAGCCAAACATCACCCCGACATGCGGAGTTACAGCCTGAGCCCACCGCAGATGGAGTGCCAGAGCCGAGAGCGACAGAGCCTGACCCATCTGACCAGGTGCGAGAGCCGGCATCAACATCCGCGACGGTGGAGTATGACGTGGAGCAAGAGAGGGCTACAGAGAGCCCTGCCCACTGCACCACCGCTGAGGGTGAGCTTGGATCCAATTCTGGGGATTTAATAGACTTCTTCTCGGATCTTGCCCAAGACAACTCATATGACTTAATTGACTTTTTCTCTGAGCCACTGACCTGTATAGACTTCCCTCCCACCCGCCCTCGTCTGTCTGAATCTGCCTGGTCCCCGCTGGTTCCGCCCAGCCGTCCTGAGTTCCCGCTGGTTCCGCCCAGCCGTCCTGAGTTCCCGCTGGTTCCGCCCAGCCGTCCTGAGTTCCCGCTGGTTCCGCCCAGCAGTCCTGAGTTCCCGCTGGTTCCGCCCAGCCGCCCCAAGTCTCCCAGGTCAGCAGTCAGTCCCCCAGCTCACCCTCAGCCCACCACCTGTGCAGTGGGCTCGCCGCGGGACTGCCAGCTTCCATCGGCGTCTCGGCTGGAGGATTCCTCAGCTCCGCCTCCAGCCTCCGAGTCCAGGACTCCGCCTCGGCCCTTCGACCCCGCGGTTCCACCACGGCTCTCGACGCCCTCCTCTCCACCATCGCCCGTCGATCCACCAGCTCCACCGGGCTCCATCGTCTTTCCGGCTCCGCCCTGGTCAGTCGTCACCCCATCGGCTCCTCAGGACTCTGCTCCTCCGGCTGTGCCTCGTCGCGCCGTCCCACCGGCTCCTTGGGACTCCTCCTTCCTGCGGGCACAGCCTCCATCCTCTGTCGCTCCGGCTCCGCCGCGGATCTCCGGGACTCCGCCTCCGCCTCGGGCGCCAGAGCCTGCTCCACCTTGGCCCTCCGGATCCTCGGCGTCACCCCGGATCATCGGATCTCCATCTTCGCCTCGGGCTCCTTATCCATCTGCTCCGCCTCTGTCGGTCGGCCCCATGGAGTCGGCACGCCTTCATCCACCATGGTTCCTCCCTCCGTCGGCTCCACAGTGGGCCGTCATCATGGCTGCGGTCTGGGTCGGTTCCTCCTGCCTTATGCCCCACCCATGTCCTCCCTCCGTCGTCGCCCCTCTGGACTGTCTTGTCTAACCCTTGGACTCTTGTTTTGGTCCCCCTCCCGGGGTTGCGTCCTCCACCTAAGCCTCCTCCATGGACTCTGTTTTTCAGTTTTGCTGCCCCTCTAGTCTGTTTTCTGTTTCTGTTTTGTACGGCGCGAGGACGCGCCTTTGCGGAGGGGGGCGTAATGTCATAGTTATGTCAGTTTATGTCTTTGGTTTCTCCCATTGTCTCCCCCTGTGGTTCTGTGTCGTTTTGGTTTAGCCCCATCATCTGTGTCATCACCGTCACCTGTGTTTAGTAATTAGTCTGTCTTCATAAGTCTGTTTGGTTCTTGAGTTCAATGTCGGTCTTTAATCGTTCAATGTGTTCGTGTGTGGATGTTCCTGCCTGTTATTCTAAGTATATATTAAAAGATAGTGTTTATTGTAATATTGTTTCTCGTCTCGTCCGTCCAGCACGTCACCTTATTACAACTAGTGTCATCTAGCAGAACTACAAAAATAAAGCATGTTTTCAAACAACCTTTGCAAATGCATCCCCCTTCTCAAACATCAAAAACACAGCACATACTGGTCTATAAAAGTCAAAGGATGTTTCATTAGATAAAAGTAGGCTACTTTCCATAAAAACTTAAACATATTAGGAACAATTTTAACACGTTTATCTTAAGAAGAAACAAGTTTGCATGTTTGTCGTATTGATTGAAACCCAAACATTCCATAAAAAACTAATGTTTATCCTTGTTTTACCCCATTGTCTGTCTCTATGTATTTTGGCAAGTCTTAAATTTTTGGCTTGCACTTCTGTAACAAAATCCAAATGTTTTTTTTTTTTTTTTTTTTTGTACATCAGTGTTAACTGTTGCCTGTGTTAAATTGTGACTTCTGTGCCAGACGTGAACGATCAACAGCAGGTTCAGATTTCAATTCAATGAAACCTTGGACTGGCATGGTTTGGATTACTTGTGGATTATTGTAATGTTTGGACCAGATGTTTGGACTCTCATTCTGATTTCACCCATTCACTGCTGATGATCCATTGGTGAGCAAGTGATGGAATGACACCTTTCACCACAAGAAAATAATAGGTTCTATTGTGATATCATGTTGTCTTTAAAGATCAGTTTGAAGAAAAGAAAAGGACGGTTTGCTTATTTAAAATTTTGGCTGGTCCACACCAGTACTCTGGTAATGGACTCTTTACTCTTTAGCTTATAGATAGTCAGATTCATTAAGAAGAGAAATAAGCTTGTAAAACTAGTCAACCATTAACTGCATAAATAAATGCAAAATGGTGCTGCGCTGTGCTCTATGAGAACAATTGGGAGCAGATTCTGCCTTCAATTTAAAGCACTCAGGAAAATCTAAGACTTTGTCACAAAATACAGCGGTAACAGTTCCTTAAAAGCCATGAAAGGCACATTCCTCTGAGACCAATAGGCTCATTAGTGCTAATGGGATGAAAGGAAGGCAACAAAAGATATAAACTGACATTTTAGCTGGCTTAGCCTGCCCTAAAAACAATCTCTCTCACATTCCCTCCCTTCCTCTCTAAACCTTGATCAAGGTTACTCACTGAACAGGAAAATTAAGCTGACAGTCTTGAAAGTATGCAAGCCACCAGAATCAACATTAGCTGAACAAGAGTAATTGAAATGACATTTAAGAAACAAAAGTGACATATTTTTCAGGAGGTTCCACTGTCAATATTGCTTCTACATTGAACATTTGTTGAGTGCTAATTTTTGTTCAACCGAGACATGACCAGGTTTTTCACAACAGTGAAAGTTAGAAACTTTCACGAGTTCCCACTTACTGATAATAAACAGAGTAAAAGGATAGCGTATAAGGTTAAGCGTATTTGGCGTGCTGTCCGGGAGAGGGCTCCGAGCTCGAAATTCGTTCCCGAGCCCGGGGCACTCCCCCTGCCCGGGGAGAGGGTCCGAGCTCGGCAATCGGCCCGAACCCAATAGCTCCCCCCTATAGAGAGGAGACGGGGTGGTGGAGGGATGTTGAAACGAGAGATAGGAAGGTAAGGCTGCTTTGATTATTTATAGTGATTCCCTTTAACACTGATTGGATAGGGAGTGATTACTGATGATGCATTGGCCGTGTTAATTATCTGTGTGTGCTCCTCCCGAAATTTGTTAATAAAACATCACTTCACGAGTTCCCACTTACTGATAATAAACAGAGTAAACGGATAGCGTATAAGGTTAAGCGTATTTGGCGTGCTGTCCGGGAGAGGGCTCCGAGCTCGAAATTCGTTCCCGAGCCCGGGGCACTCCCCCTGCCCGGGGAGAGGGTCCGAGCTCGGCAATCGTCCCTAACCCAATAGCTCCCCAAAAGGCTAAACGATCGCAGGACAGCAGCCAAGGGAAAACCGCTGTAACCCCCAAAAGGTGCTCAGTTTTTTTTTTTTTTTTTGGCTGAAGGCATGCTGGATGATTGTAGCAGTGGGGCTGCTAAGGCAAAATATGAAGAAAAAGGGGGGCTCCTGCGGGAGCGGGTACTGCTGCGGCAGTGAGGGAAAAGGGGGGGGGGGGGTGCTTCTGCGGAAGCTGGTACTGCTGTGGCAGTGAGAAAAAAGGGGGGGGGTGCTTCTGCGGAAGCTGGTACTGCTGCGGCAGTGGGGAAAAAGGGGGGGGGGGTGCTTCTGCGGAAGCTGGTACTGCTGCGGCAGTGAGGAAAAGGGGGGGGTGCTTCTGCGGGAGCTGGTACTGCTGCGGCAGTGGGGAAAGGGGGGGTGCTTCTGCGGAAGCTGGTACTGCTGCGGCAGTGAGGAAAAGGGGGGGGGCTGCTTCTGCGGAAGCTGCTGGGGCGGCACCTAAATCAATTGATGAGGGCCCGGTGGGCTTCTTTAATATGGGATCTGTCTGTTCGGATATAACTCTTGAAAGCGTCCAATGACCAGCGCCCCAGTGTTTGGATTTGTTGCTGTGACACCTTTTTGGGCTGCTGTTGTAGCTGCACCTATTCGAAAGGAGTGGCTAGAGAAGTTATCAGCTGGGGTACCTGATAGAAGCAGCACCGCCTTGAGATGCTTTTGGAACCAGAATCGAGAGACAGGACGGTTGAAGTCGTCTGTGAAAACGGGGTCAGATGGATTTTTTGATTGGGATCTTCTGAGCTGGAGGAAGGCTAGGAGGGTTTGGAATGGTTGGATGGGCGACTGGAGATTAAATATATAGATAAAATGGCCTTTCTTTAATTGGTCTGACTTGCTTTGCTTTATGAAGTAGGAAATAACTTCATCATCTAGCACTGCTAGGTCGGAGATGGTTGGGTGCATGTTCGGGTTGAAAACGGATGTGGTAGTGAGTTCAGAGCATCTGAGGAAGCCGAAGAATGCCAGGATGAACATGGCGTCTAAGTACGGGCGGTGTGTAAAGATTGGTAACTTTTACGGAGAGTAGAGACGCATTTAGTTAGAATTTTTAGGGTTATAGGTTGGCGGGTGTTGGGGCGGGTAGGGTGGGTTTTTTGAATACCTTTGATGAGCAGGGACGTCTGGGAATTGGATATATTGGGTGAAAGTGAGCCCTATATGAGCTTATGAAAAAATTGGATCCCGCTTAGGTATCCTTTGATTGAGCTGATCTGGAGGTTTTTAATGATGTTGAGGTAAGAGATGAAGGAGGTAATGGCTAACAGGGAAAAATCTGGGAGAGGTCTCAGAGGGTGATTTAAGGGAATATCAGCTCTGAATAGGGAGGTACTGGGGTTGGGAGAGAATCCGCCTCCGGGGCTAATGCTCTGAATTTCTGAAAGGAAAAGCAAGAGAAAGAGTCAGCTATTACATTTTTTGAGCCAGAGATGTGATGAGCAGTCATGATGAATTGGTCACGAGCTGAAATCCAGATCAGCCGTCTTAATAAGGGCATTAATGCGGAAGAATGGGAACGACCTTTATTAATGCAATGCACGGTGGCTTCGTTGTCGCAATGCACGATTATACTAGTGGCTGACCATTCTTTACCCCATAGGGCGGCAGCGACGACTAGAGGGTACAGCTCGAATAGCGCTGAAGACGATAAGTGCTGCGGTAAGTCAGTTAGCTGGGGGGGCCATGTGGAAGCGAACCACCGGCCGTGATAGAAACCTCCGAACCCGACGGAGGGAGCGGCATTGGTAAATAACTGAATGTCGACTGGGGAGGAAACCAGATTTTTGTAGAAAAAAGATAAGCCGTTCCATTGTTTAAGGAAGGATATCCACAGGCTAAGTTCGTTACGGCATGAATCATTTAAGTATATCTGATCTTCTAGCGCGTGAACAGAGGACGCGAGAGAGAGGAGATGCGAGATGAAGGGGCGGCCTTGCGGAATAATGTGCATCGCAAAATTCAGGTGGCCGAGGATGGATAAAAGCTCGCGTTTGGAGCAGCTGGAGGCGGTTAAGAGAGAGGAGGCTACCAAAATAGTCCTGTCGATTTTCTCTTTAGGAAGGGAAGCCTGAAATTTTTGGGAATCTAGATTGACGCCCAAAAATTCGATGGAAGTGTTAGGACCTGTGGTTTTTTCTTGTGCGAGAGGGATCCCTAGTTCGATCCCTAGTAGTTTGGGTTGTCGCGAGATGGGTGGTTGGAAGGGAGTTGGGGGGAGAGATAATTAAAAAATCATCCAGAAGATGAACCAGGAACGGTAGATTGTAATTGTTAGAGAGGATCCAGCAAATCGCCTCTGACAACATATCGAAATAAATAAAATAAAATTTTTCCTGCCAGCGGATTCCGAATAAATACCAGTAGTCAGGGTGGATGGGCATGACTTTGAAGGCAGAAGTAATGTCGACTTTGGCCAGCCAAGCGCCACAACCTGCTTCTTTAATCAGGGTGATGGCTTGATCGATGTCGTGATAGTGGAGAGAAAATTCTTCAAGGGGAATGAGGCTGTTAATACTTGGGAGCGGGGAATTATGTGGGGATGAGAGATCGATTATGAGGCGTTTTTTACCTGAAAATTTTCTGGTTGCGACGCCGATGGGGCTGACTCGAAAAACATCAAAAGGCGGAACGGAAAAGGGGCCGATCATGAAATTTTCTTCTATTTCTCTTTTAATTAAGATGTCGACTGTTTCGGGTTCGGTGAGAGCGGATTGAAGGTTGGGACAGATGAGACTTTGGGAGGGGAGGCTTACGACGCCCGGGTTAAAGCCATAATTCCACTGAGCGGTACGGATTGCACATTTTGCCGAGAACATTTTGTGGTAGGTGTAAAAATGCGAGCCACCGTATGAAAGCGCGAGCTCAGCGATTATCGTAAGGTAATCGCTGAGCTTGCGTCTCCTGTGGGGAAAAACAGAGCATATTACCTCTGAGAACCGGTTGCACACGATGGTGAATTCACTAAACGAAAGAATGCGAGATGAGTTGTGAGTGGAGTTTTTTAGGGTAACAGAATATTTGCCGCAATTTATTAGGCGATCCGTGTGTGAAGGAGAGAGAGGGGATAGAAGGGTGTAGAGGTCAATGTCTGCACCTGCTAGGATTTGTGTCCGGATGGAATTGGCAACGGGAGGTGGATCCAGGGCGATTGTGTTTGGAGGGATGGGCAGGGGTGTGGCTGAGGCTAGCGTGAAAGTATTGCGAGAATGTGCGGAGAGAGAGACTGCCGGGAGTGATAGCGGATGCGCGCTCACGCTATTACTTACTCCTGGGGTAGGAAGGGAATAGGGATAGATGGGGGGGTTAACAGGCGCCGGAGCTAGAGACAAAAGCGGAGGCATGCTCGCGCTGTAGGTAGCTCCTGGGGCGGAAGAGAAAGAGGGATAGATGGAGGGGTTAACGGACGCCGTGGCTTGCGCCGCAAGTGGAGGCATGCTCGCGCTATAGTTAACTCCTGGGGCAGAAGAGAAAGAGGGATAGATGGGGGGGTTATTAGACGCCGGAGCTTGAGCTGAAAGCGGAGGCATGCTCGCGCTATAGGTAGCTCCTTGGGTGGAAGAGAAAGAGGGATAGAGGGAGGGGTTAACGTACACCGTGGCTTGTGCCGCAAGCGGAGGCATGCTCGCGCTTGAATGGGAGGGCGGCGCTGCCGGCCATGGGTAGGGGAGAGGATTGGGAGTGTGAAAAAGTATCGGCTGTAACTGTGTCTTTGTAGCCGGCTGAGGGTTTGCACTAATGCGACGGCTTGGAGGGGCGACGGCCTGAAGATCGGTGCTGTCATCGGCGCGCTGATGCCCAAGACGGAAGTGGGGGCGCGCACTGGCAGGTGCTGCGCTCGGGGCGCGGCCCAGGCTTGCTGAAGGCCTTTTAGCATTAGCATGTCCTAGCCGTGAATAAGGGGCGCCGCGGCCCGTGCCTGAGGTGTACGCGGCTTTAGGAGGAGGGGTGTAGTTTGGCGGATCGCCCGCCTGCAGTGAAGTGAAGAGGTCGAGGAGCTCTGCTTTAGTGGCTCGACGCGGAAAAGTGGCGCCGGCACTGGTGAGTGCTTGGCGCAGTCCAGCCACGGTCCATTTCCCTGTAGCTGGGATGGAGGAAAGGGCTGAGGCGAAGGCGGCTGATGCCTCGAGGGTGAAGGTGATGGTGGGGTTCGGCGAGCATGAACGGTGGAACGGGAGGTTTTACGGCCCCGTTTTGCAGCCGCAGGCTCGCTTGGAGGGTCCTGCAGGACGACGTTTGCCTGTGTCGCGACAGGTGATGTTTGCGAGGCAGCGGCCTCGAGAAGATTTTCCTCTTGGAGAAGGTCGATATCTGACATTTTTCCTGGCTTGGTTGGACCGAAGTCGGTTGAAACGAGAGATAGGAAGGTAAGGCTGCTTTGATTATTTATAGTGATTCCCTTTAACACTGATTGGATAGGGAGTGATTACTGATGATGCATTGGCCGTGTTAATTATCTGTGCGTGCTCCTCCCGAAATTTGTTAATAAAACATCACTTAATGTCACACGACTAACAACCTACATTTCATGATCCTTCTCAAGGTATTTTTTTAAAGTATTTTATCACTGCGCAAATATATAGATAGATAGATCATTTATTATTTAAATACTGCTGCTTGGAATACCCCTTCGTCGAGTAAAAGAATCACTCTCTTGAGGACCACACAAGGGATTTTTTTAGACCTAGCATACCTGACTAGCATATAAGCTGCCTATGCATTTTTTTTTTTTTTTTTTTTTTACGTGGGAATAAACGCTGCCACAGAGGTTAAGCTGTCCGGGCGTGGTCCTCGAGGGATCTTCGCTGTTTTTTGTGGAGTGGGTGCTGAAGATGAATGGATCCCAATTCACTGTTTGCCCCGCTGAGGAGGACATCTCCAGCCCCACTCCTGAACCAGAGACCAGCCAGCCCTAACCCCGAATTACCTGAGCCCACTGCAGACGGAGAGCCTGAGCCTGCTGCGACCCGCGACTGAGACTTTCTTCACCACAAAACCTGACAGTTGGTTCCTGTCAGTCCCTCAGTTAACCCTCAGCCTTCCAGTCTCCAGCTCCGACTAGGCATTAGGATTCCCTGTCTCTACCTCCAGCCTTCGAGCCCTGGACTCCTCTTCTGTCCTCCGATTTGTCAGTTTTTCTTTGGCTCCTTGCTCCCTCATCTCCACTGTGGCCTGTCATCCCACTGGCTTCACCGGGCTCCCTCATCCTTCCGGCTCTGCCTTGGTCAGTCGTCAACCATCCTCTACCTCCAGACTCCATTCTTCTGGCTTTGCCTTGTCACTCCTTACCTCCGGCTTTGTAAGGCTCCTCTTTCCCTCAGGCTTCATCATTGCCCTCAGTCGCTACGGATCCGCTGCAGTCTTCCGGGTCCCGTCTCCGCCTCGATCGCAGCAGCCATCAGCTCTACCTTGGCCTTCTGGACCTTGGGTGTCGCCCTGGCCCTCTGTTTGCTTGGCTTCACCTGGGTCTCCACCTCCAGCTGCTCCATCTCTGTCGGTTGGCCCCCTGGCGTCGCCTGTCCTAACTCCAATATGGACTACACCTCCGGCGACTCCACCGTGGGCCACCCTCCACTCCCCTTTGGACTCTTTTTGTTTATACCCCTTTCTTGCTCCATGTCTCCCTCCAGAACCCCACTCTCCATCCTCATTTGGACAATTTGCAGCATTAGGACATGCTTTCAGGGAAGAGGAGCTACTGTAACGGTTATGGAATTTTGTTTGTGCTTCTTTCTGTTCCTGTTCCCCTGTCTTATTTAGTTTTATTGACCTAGTTTCCAGTTTTGTCTTGATTAATTTATTATGTTCAGTGCAGCCCTAGAAATTTGTGTCTGAAAAGTAGTTTGTTGTAGTTTGTTGTAGGTTATTAACTCTTTCAAAGCCTTCACTAATTACTTTAAATAAGTTTTTTCTATCCACAAGCTAACTCTCAGTTCAGGATCACCTCATGCGTTTACGACAAGGCTCTTCTTCAACCAGTGACTACACTCTCCAGTTCCGCACTCTGGCAGCCACTAGTGGTTGGAATGAAACCGCCCTCCCAACCACCTACCGTCAAGGGCTGGAGCCTCTCATCCGTGCACAAATGGCAATTTATAATGACAGTTTATGTCTGGAGAGTTCATGCAAAGAGCCGTAAGAATTTCCCAACGCCTCACAGCCTGCCAACCTGAGGAGACCGCTCACTCAGTGCCTTCACCGATGCAAGTAGACACCACTCACCTCACGTATCGAATGAGCTCAACGTCTCGCCATAGGTGTAGTGGACAGCACATTACAGGGCCCAGTTTATGACAGGGCCTCCCTCTGACCACAATAGTGCACAAAGGTTTGCTTCATTTTGTTTGGATCTTGGTGGACTAACATAAGCAAACTGTCCAACGCCTTCATATAAAGATGCCAGGACAACAGTCAGACACCTCTTAGAGGGCAATAAAAAGACCCTTGACACAAAGCCCGGGAAGGACAGAATACAATTTCTGCCCTCCACCCACCTTGAGACAGATTCCTAAGGTTTTGGCCCTGTGATAGTCTTAAAAATTCCCTAGAATCTCCAGGTACAGCAGCAATGGGTGAAACAAAGAGAGATCACAGAGATCCATCCAAATCCATTCATAACTGTTTTCAAACCTTGAACTGATGCAAACACTACAGCACACATCTTATACTTATTCAGAGAAATACATATTCTCACTGACAGCGATGTGTAATGCAACATCTTACACAAACTCAGCTGGTAATGGACAAATGAATGCATGCATGACAGTTCAAACGTTTCCCATCATGTTTGGACTTAATGTTTTCATAACATTGCCAAATGTATTCTGGTTTGGAAAGTGAGAAATGCAAAATTTTAATGACACTTTTCTAACTTTGTGTTTGGACTGTGCAAATAAATTACAGGAGGAAAGAAGGGTGGGCCAGCACATGTTCCTCCACTCTGGTGAAACCAGCCAATCACAGCATGGAAATGGAGAAGTGCCAAATTGCAATCTCCTCTTCATCGGAAAGGGATAAAGGTACCCTTCCAAATGACACTCCTTGTTCTAAGTCTCCCCTCCAGAGAGAAACTAACAGATCAACCGTTTTCAAATCTGCGACACGCAAGGGTGAGACAATAACAGATACCCGTTCTGAGTCCCACAAGATAAGGGACAGTAACATAAACAACCTTTTCTGAGTCTCCGTCCCACTACAGGAAGGCAGCAACAGACAAAACGTCTCAGGTTACGTATGTAACCCTAGTTCCCTGAGGGAACGAGACGCCGCGTCATGGAACGCTATGGGGAACGCCATTGGCGGGCAGCACTGTGAATCATGTCTACAACCAATAGAACGACGGGAGTGACGTCACAGGCGCGGTGACGTCAGTGACCAGGAAGTATAAAGCACGTGCGTTTGAAGCCGGCGGCAGCTCTTTTAGGAATGAAGAGAGTGCCGCAGGGTGCGGGAATTATGGTCCGAGACGCGGCGTTTTGTTCCCTCAGGGAACTAGGGTTACATACGTAACCTGAGACGTTCCCTTCCGGGAACTCGAGCCGCGTCATGGAACGCTATGGGGAACGAGACTGACAACGCCCCCACAATTTCCATGCCCTGCACAGTGTCTGCTAAACCAGGGTGGAACAAGTTGTGTCTGGTGGTTCTTGCCAGAGCACAGGAAGAGCCATTGTCTAGTATTCCACGGACAAGAGGGCAATGTGATCCTCGGCCCTCGGGCACACAAGGAAGGTAGTATGCCTCTGTCTGATCGCCAGCCAGAGTGAGAGGTACTCCTTGGCCCTCAGGCGCACGAGGAGTCTTAGTCCTTTGTCTGGGAAAGGCCAGAGCAAGAGGGACCGCAATAACCATTGTCTAGTAATCCACGGACAAGATGGTGTAATGGTCCTCAGCCCTTGGGCACACGAGGACAGGGTACTCGACCTCAAGAGAGCTCCTCAGCCTTCAGGCCCATGAGGAGAAGAGATAGTCCTTTGTCTGGGGTATCGCCAGAACAAGAGGGACTGAAAGACTCGGCCTGGTTACCCTGCCAGGACGCGAGAAGTATGGGCCTTTGTCTAGTATTCCACGGACAAGAGGGCGGTATGAACCTCGGCCCTTGGGCACACGAGGGAGAATGATACACCTCCACTTGGTAGCCAGCCAATGCAGGAGGTACTCCTCGGCCATTGGGCACACGAGGAGTCTTAGTCCTTTGTCTGGGAGAAAGCCAGAACAAGAGGGACTGAAATGACTCGGCCTGGTGACCTTGCCAGGACGCGAGAGGTATGAGCCTTTGTCTAGTGTTCCACGGACAAGAGGGCACTGTAATCCTCGGCCCTTAGGCACACGAAGAAGACAGTAATAGGCCTCTGCCTGGTAGCCAGCCAGCGCAAGAGGTACTCCTCAGTCCTTGGGCACACGAGGAGTCTTAGTCCTTTGTCTGGGAGAAAGCCAGAACAAGAGGGACTGAATACACTCGGTCTGGTAACCTTGACAGAACGCGAGGGGAATAAGCCATTGTCTAGTAATCCACGGACAAGAGGGCAATATAAACCTCGGCCCTTGGGCACACGAGGAAGATAGTCGGCCTCTGCTTGGTTGCTAGCCATTGCTAGCCCTCAGGCGCACGAGGAGTCTTAGTCCTTTGTCTGGGAAGGACCAGAACAAGAGGGACTAGAAGAGCTCGGCCTGGTATCCTTGCCAGGACGCGAGAGATATGAGCTTTTGTCTAGTATTCCACGGACAAAAGAGGCAGTGTAGCAAAGCATGGCGAAGGAGGACTTCTCTTCTTTAACTTAAAAGAATGCGCCTTGAGAAGTCTCCTCCCGGCTAGGGAGGGGGCTGAATCTCTACGGGCTTAGCTATCTTGCTAAGGCGAGAGGACAAAGGGGCCAGGAGTGGCTCTGAGGTCGAGTTCATAAATGTCAGAGGCGAGGACCAACCCGCAGCATTGCAGATGTCCTGAATGGGGACACCTGCTGTCAGAGCTTTAGAGGCTGACAAGCCTCGTGTAGAGTGAGCCTTGACTCCCAACGGGGATGGGAGACCAGAGGACTCGTAAGCTGTAGAAATGGCATCTATGATCCATCTACTGATTGTAGGCTTTGAAGCCGGGCACCCCCTTTTTGGAGGGCCGAAACAGACAAAAAGTTGCTCTGATCTACGCCACATGGCAGCTCTGTGGACGTACGCATCTAGTGCTCTAACTGGACACATGCAGTTATACTTCCTATGGTCAGACTCCAAGAATGGAGGAGGATAGAACGCCTGAAGCGTGATAGGCTGTGGTGCTAGAGACGGGACCTTGGGTACGTACCCGACTCTCGGGTAGAGAAAAGCTTTGGCCATCCCTGGGGCAAAGTCAATGTGAGAAGGGGCCACCGAAAGGGCCTGCAGGTCCCCAACTCTCTTCAGAGAGGTAAGAGCTAGCAGAAGCGCTGTCTTTATAGTAAGCATGCGATCTGAAATCTCCTCTATGGGCTCAAATGGAGGCTTGCATAGAGCTTCTAGCACCATGGCCAGGTCCCATGTAGGAATCCTCGGTTTCACTAGAGGCCTCAACCTGAGTGCACCGCGGAGGAAACGGATGACCAGGGGGTCTCTGCCCACTGAGAGGCCACCATGAGGGGCGTGGTAGGCAGATATAGCCGCCACGTACACCTTCAGGGTGGAGTGAGCTAGCCCCGCGGAAAGACGAGTTTGTAGGAACTCCAGTACTGTACCTATCGGGCAGTTAACTGGATCTAAACCGTGTTCTTGACACCAACGAACAAACAGGTTCCACTTAAGGCCATAAAGTTTCCTCGTAGAGGGAGCTTTGGATTGAAGAAGGGTCTCAACAACCTCAGTTGAGAGACCGGCTTCTATGAGTTGCGCCCCCTCAGGGGCCATACCCATAACTTCCACTTCTCTGGGTGGGGGTGGCAGATCGCGCCCCCAGCCTGAGAGAGGAGATCCTTCCTGACAGGAATCTCCCATGGAGAGCCGTCTAGGAGGGAGATTAGGTCCGAGAACCATACTCAGGCCGGCCAGTACGGGGCTACTAGCAACAGCCGCACTTGAAACCGGCGTACTCTTTCCAGAACTCCCGGGAGCAGAGCGATCGGGGGAAAGGCGTACAGACGAAGCCTCGGCCACGTCTGTACCATAGCATCCAGTCCGAGAGGAGCTGGAGGAGCTAGAGAGTACCAGAGGGGACATTATGATGTCTCTTGAGTCGCGAAGAGGTCCACCTGAGCCTGGCCAAACACTGTCCAAATCACTACTTGAGGGTGAAGCATCCATTCCCCGGGCCTCGGCCCCTGCCTCGACAGGACGTCTGCTCCCACATTCAGATGTCCAGGAATATGGACTGCTCTCAGGGAGAGAAGTTTTCCTTGAGACCATAGGAGGATCCGGTACACCAACTTGTATAAGGGGCGTGAGCGGAGACCTCCTTGGTGGTTTATGTAATAAACTACCGCAGTGCTGTCTGTACGGACCAGCATGTGACGGTTTCTCAGGTCTGGAAGGAAACACTTCAGGGCCTGGAATATGGCCAGCATCTCTAGGCGATTTATGTGCCAGGAGAGATGGTGATCGCTCCACAGGCCTTGGGCTGAGCGGCCACTCATGACCGCCCCCCAGCCGGTGAGGGATGCATCTGTTGCTAGCGAAACGCGGCGACAAGGAGCCCCTAATACCGAACCCTGAGAGAGGAACCAGGGTTTCTTCCACATGGCCAAGGCACGTAGGCAGCGCCGCGTGACCTTGATCTTGCGGAACGGGTTTCCCCTCGGGGAGAACCCCCTGGTTTTGAGCAACCACTGCAGTGGTCTCATGTGCAGCAGACCAAAAGGTATCATGTTGGATGCAGCTGCCATAAGACCTAACAGTACTTGGAACTGTTTGACAGTGAGTGACAGGCCTAGCTTGACCGCATTTACTGCAGTAAGGATCGACTCGATCCGAGCAGGTGACATTCGTGCCTGCATCGTGGTCGAATCCCAAATTACACCTAGATAAGAGGTTCTCTGTAGTGGAGAAAGCACACTTTTCTTGGCGTTGAGTCTCAACCCCAACTCTTTCATGTGAGCGAGAACAACACCTCGATGTTGAACCGCTAACTGCTCCAAACTGGCCAGGATCAGCCAGTCGTCTATGTAGTTGAGTATGCGGATGCCCTGGAGTCGCAGAGGAGCCAGAGCAGCATCCACACACTTTGTAAAAGTTCGGGGTGAGAGAGCTAGGCCGAAAGGAAGCACTCTGTATTGGTAAGCTTTGCCCCTGAAAGCGAACCTGAGAAACTTCCTGTGCTGAGGAAGGATGGAGACGTGAAAGTATGCGTCTTTTAGATCTATCGTGACAAACCAGTCCTCGGACCTGATTTGTGACACGACATGTTTGATAGTTAGCATTCTGAACTTCAGTTTCCTGACTGAGCGGTTCAATTGCCTGAGATCTAAAATGGGCCGAAGCCCTCCATCCTTCTTGGGAACAATGAAGTACCGGCTGTAGAACCCGGACTCTCTGTCTTGTGGAGGGACCACCTCGATGGCCTCCTTCCTCAGAAGAGTTTCTACTTCCTGTTCCATTACCAGACCCTGCTCGGGGCTCACCAGAGTTGGGAATATCCCGCTGAAAGGTGGCGGCTTGGCGCCGAACTGAATGCAGTAACCTTTTTCTACAGTGCGCAGGACCCACATAGAAACATTCGGCAGTAGTTTCCACGCTGCCAGAAATTCTACTAAGGGAACCAGCCTCTCGAGACTGGTTTCTGGATTTATTTGAGGAACTAATTCGGAGACCTGTAACAGCGTACTGGCAGGATGCTTCTGAACTAGTTTCTCTGAAGACCCCCGTGGGGGCTGCGAACTCTCCAGGGCCGCTACGTTTCCGGGCGGAACAGCTAGAGAATGACGTTCGCGGGAGATTGCCGCGCCCTGTAACACTGGCAGGGTTAGCTGACAGATCTCCTGAGGGCCCCGAGGGGGCTTGGTGACCATAAACTGTGGTGCAACGCAAGCCCCCTTGAGAGGGGCTGCCCTCATCGGCCCTGATGCACAACCGTCAGGGCCGTTTAGCCGAGGACCTCTTAGATTGGAGGACGACCCTCAGGTCAGGCCTCTTCTTCGAGGCCCCCGGCTTAGAGCGTTGCTGACCCCGCCCTCTAGGCTTGGCCGGAGGAGCACTGGCGGCAACGCTCTGTTTCTGTGCCTCCCTGTAAGAGGAGCTCGTAGAGGAGTAGACGCGGCGAGGAAGATATGTCCGGAACGCCGCCGCCTGCTTACGGGCCTCCTGGTGCCTGGTGACAACTGTGTCGACCGAGGCACCAAAGAGGCCGGTGGGATGCAGGGGGGCGTCCAGAAGCGTGACCCTGTGCTTTTCTTGTAATTCGGACAGGGTCAGCCATAGATGCCTCTCCGCGGCCACCAGGGCTGCCATAGACCGCCCCACAGCGCGGGCGGTCTCCTTGGTGGCGCGGAGAGCAAGGTCAGCCGTACGGCGCATATCTGTGATGTTAACTTCCTCGCCATCGCTAAACTCCTTCAGCAGGTCGGCTTGGTAAGCTTGTAAGATTGCCATTGTGTGGAGGCAAGAACCAGCCTGACCTGCTGCCGTGTACGCCTTGCCCATCAAGCTAGATGTTAGCTTTAGCGGCTTGGTGGGCAAGGACGGAGCCTTCAAAGACAATGCCGAACCGGGTGACAGATAGCCAGCCAGCGTCTGTTCTACCCGTGGCATCGCCTTGTATCCGTACTCCTCCGCACCCCCCACATTACCATAATTTTCTGCGGGGTTATAGAGGCGGTAGGAGTACGACTTCTCCCATGATCTAGAAAGCTCTTTGTGTAGATCGGGGAAGAAGGGAAGGCTCCGTTTAGGGGGTGCTGACTTTATCCGCAGGAAGCGTTCATCTAATCTGCTTCGCTGCGGCTCATGGTATTGTTCAGCGGGCCAAGAGATGTTGAGCTTGGCTACCACGCTAGTCAGCACCTCCATGAGCTCCTCGTAGTGAGGCGAACGGGGGGGGGGGGGCGGTTGGGGTTGTTCAGGGCTCTCCACATCGACCTCCTTGGAGGAAGACAGAAAAACGCACGTGCTTTATACTTCCTGGTCGCTGAAGTCACTGCGCCTGTGACGTCACTCCCGTCGTTCTATTGGTTGTAGACAATGATTCAGAGTGCTGCCCGCCAATGACGTTCCCCATAGCGTTCCTCACACGGCTCGAGTTCCCGGAAGGGAACTTATTGTCTTGTTTTCAGAAAAAAAAAAGTCAAAATTAAGTGTGTTTTTGCTTGAAATAAGCAGTGTATGGCTTTTCTGGTTTATTAAACTTGCTTGGAAGCTCACCTGGTACAGAACTGTACTTGTGATGCATGAAACTCATGTTTTTTTTTTGTTTTTTTTTATTATTGTTATAAAAAAGCTTGAAGAGATAATGAAGAGATAAGAGATAATGTCATGGTTTATTTGCAAATGTTTTTAGCTCATGTTTGTTTTGTTAACACTATTGGTTAGGTTTACAGCAGGGTTTAGTGAGGGTTTAGAAGCAATGTGATATAATTTTGCTGAAATGTTGCCACAGTCATGTTTGCAGTCTGGGTTGCTATTGATTAGGCTTGTGCAATTAATCGAAATTCAGTTTCGATTTTGATTTCAGCTTCAAACAATCATGAAAATACAGTAATCGAGATGAAACGATTATTGCGCTCCATTCCGCCCCTTTCCAGTGGTGAGCTTTCGCTCCTCCATAAAAGCCTAATTTCACATGCAAATCAGCAAAATCATGTAACGTGACTTTCATAAAATGGGATGTGCTTGATTTATTAATTTTTCTTTGATGTTGTATTTTTAAAAGAGAGAAAGAACTTGCACTGTTCTGTGTATGCGCTCAGAGACGGAGCAGAACACGGACATGTTCTTTTAGATTAAGGTGTGCTCCTAAATGGTCAAATATTTCAAAACGAGGCGCTTGGTGATTATTCATGTAAACCCTTGTCAGTTATGTCTTAAATAATCATAACAGTTGAGAATGAAAATGTTTGTGTAACAGTATATTGGATCCGTGTGGCTCTTAAAGCGGCAACAAATAATATTCCTTCTGCCGTCTCTGTGCTTAATATTAATAAAACGTAAAAATATAAAGAGAAAAATCACTCACTGCTCTTGAATGAAGGACTTTTGCCGTTCTAATAATAAACAAAGCATGTTATTTTACATTAAAATAATTACATTAAATTATATAGTAGGCTGTTAGACTACATTAGACTTGCATAAAAGTTTTTTTTTTGGTTTTTTTTTTACAATTTTTTTTTTCATTTGTATCTTTTTTTTTTTTTTTTTTTTGCATTTCTATCTTTAAATTAATCACTAATAATAAAGTTTTGGACCCAGTCATAATCAGGTTAAATAATCTTGATTACAAAAGCTAAAACTAAAAAAGATGCTTCTCTTTTTCAGAAATCAAGGGTGTCCACATTTGAGAAGATGTGGGCTTTCATGAGCAGCAGGCAGAGCACGTCGTTCGTCAAGTCTATTGAAGATGGGATTCAGAGAGTGTTAAAGTCAGACTACGCTCTGCTAATGGAGTCAACGACCATTGAGTATGTGACACGCAGAAACTGCAATCTTACACAAGTTGGCGGCATCATTGACAGCAAAGGTTATGGCATCGGCACCCCGAAAGGTAAAAACCATCATTATAACATGGATATTGGATAACACTATAAACAGTTGTAAAATGCTACTATATGCACACTATTGCCCCCATTTTGATAGAAGTGTGTGTGTGTGTGTGTGTGTGTGTGTGTGTACCTGGTATTCATCACGCTGTGGGGACCAAATGTCCCCACAAGGATAGTAATACCAGTAGATTTTGACCTTGTGGGGACATTTCTCAGGTCCCCATGAGGAAACAGGCTTATAAATCATGCACAATGAGTTTTTTTGAGGAAGTAAAAGTGTGCACAATCTCCTGTGAGGGCTAGGTTTAGGTGTAGGGTAGGTGTAGGGCGATAGAAAATACGGTTTGTACAGTATAAAAACCATTACGCCTATGGAATGTCCCCATAAAACATGTAAACCAGTGTGTGTGTGTGTGTGTGTGTGTGTGTGTGTGTGTGTGTGTGTGTTGAACCTAATCTCATATTCAGTAAGATATCAAATCCGACACTGGCAATATAGCACAATCACCCATCATTTGGGGAACTGCATAGTTATGGAATTGTTTTAATGTTTCTGAACCTAATGAAATTTAATATCAGGATGAATTTAAATTACTTAAAATGTAATTATTACATAAATTCAAGTTGGTTGTAAATGAGTGGTTTGTGCCCATGCTTTTCACATTATGTGAGTGAAGCTGTGGTCAATGCAGACTTGATGCGCTATTCACTTTCATTTATATGCACATGAATCAAAATTCAAGTTTAATGAACTCTGACCTGTGAATATGCATAGCGCAAAGACATTTGACCAATAGCAGATGTAAATATCGTGTACTGACCTCTAAGCTGAATTCATAGAATGTAGAGGCTGCATAGTTTGCAGTGCTGAGGGCTTTGAAGTCATTTTACATGCTTAAAGCCTTGTGTGACCACAAATTTACACAGTATTTATTAAAAAAAGCTGAGCGTGAAATGGAGTGGGTTACACTGTGTGAGTTGTGTGTATATAGGGCTTTGTTAAAACACTGCTCCTTTCAAGTGTGGAGTCGGTGTCAGAATGTTAAATCTATTTAGAATTTTTTTTTTTTTTTTTACCTTATGTTGTATACATAATTTCAGAACCCATTATGCAAGTGAAATGCTGGTATTATTTAGAAAGAATAAATAATTAAATAAAACACAAAAAAAAAAAACACACTCATAAACAGAATTAATGATAGGATGTAAAATTTGTTCTTTTATTTAAAATTCCACCTTGCAGATTTGTGAAGTTTATCAGTTAGATTGATAATTAGACGTCTTTCTTAGGGATAGAAAAAACGTAGTCCTTAGTCTTCTTTGTATTCGAGTTTCCACTGAAGATTCTCATCTATTAATGAATTTCTTTCAGGCTCACCATACAGGGATAAAATCACAATTGCCATTCTCGGTATCCTGGAAGATGGCCGTCTTCACATGCTCAAAGAGAAGTGGTGGAGTGGCAGCAATTGTCTGGAAGACGAGCGGTATGAAACGGGTCCCATGGGCATCCAGAATCTGGGCGGCATCTTCATTGTGTTGGCGTCTGGGCTGGTGCTGTCAGTGTTTGTGGCTATAGGAGAGTTCATCTACAAGCTGCGAAAAAATGCAGAGCGTGAACAGGTGAGATTGATTGGTAGTTGATATTATAATATGATGCTTGACTAATAAATAACCCAAACCCAACTATGCAGAACTAATCATCAAACAACAGCCTACCAAATCGTATAGAAGCCTCCCACAATACCCCAGCAACCACCCAGAAGACATTAAAGCATGTCTAGCAAGCTCTTGTACTTTTACACTTGCAGAGTCACAGATTTTAGACATCTTGAAATGAAGACGTTCAGCATGCTGACTAAAGCTGAATGTTCATTCACACCTGATAACATCACAGAATGGATCTGTTATTTGAAAAAAAAGAGATGAATAACCGATCAAACATCAAAAAGCATAGCAAGCAAATCGCAAATCACTTCCTTTTTATGCAGACACATTTCACAGATAAGATGCCAGTGCTGGAGGTTGACATTTAAACCGCTTTGATCATGCATTTGAGTGTAAAAGCACATTCAAAAATGGGGATTTTTTTTTTTTATCACACATCTCACCTCAACAT
>NC_133369.1:48514209-48546783 GCF_049309525.1 Garra rufa
ATTCTGCAATGATGCATTCATTTATTCAGAGGTGTCAATAAAGACATTTATGTTACAAAAGCTTTATATTTCAAATAAATGGGGCTCAATTAGGTATTCCAAGAATAAATAAATAAAATAGAATAAAATAATAAATAAATAAAAAACTGTTTACACAAAAATATTATTCAGCATATTAGAATAATTTCTGAAGACTTTGAGTAATAATGCTGAAAATGCAGCTTTGCAGCACAGTATTAAACTGCATTGGTAACACTCAGGAAATAGGGAACACGTTAAATGTCCTGCCTATTATTATTTAGTAAGGAAGTTGTTAAGTTTAGGTAAAACAAGCAGTTAGTTAACAATGAGAATCGGTCCCCAAAATAAAGTGTTACCATTTTAAAATATATTCAAATACAAAACTTTGATCAAACAAATGGAGCCTTGATGGTAAATGTAGCTGACACATCTTTCAAAAGCAGAGTTTAAAAAACTGATATTTAATATGCTGACACACTCAGTTGCTTCTAGTGCTCTTCTGAAATGGCTCCCTCAACTAATGGACGTGAACGTACTTACTTCCTCTATTCTTTTTGTCCTCCCCCCCACCATGTCCCTTTTTTTCCATCAAGAGGTCTTTCTGCAGTGCGGTGATGGAAGAGATCAAACTGTCGTTCACGTGCGAGAGACGAGTGAAACACAAGCTCCACCGCCAGCAGCCGGCCATGGTGAAGACGGACGCAGTGATCAACATGCACTCCTTCAACGACCGTCGCCTGCCAGGAAAGGACCACATGAGCTGCAACACCGCGATGACGCCCGTGTTTCCATGACTTGCCTGGGCGACGGCCACCTGAGGCACGTCCCCGGCGCCGTGCCGGAGAGCAGGGACTACGGCTCCGAGATGATTACGGCATTCACCATCAACCGCAGAGACATCCGACACCAAATGGCCAGTCAGAACGGTGGCAGTAGTAGCAAACCAGGTAGTGACCACATCCTCAAACCAATGTATCCCACCATGCCATTGCGAGAGGGAGGCCGATCAGTATCCTTCCTGTGAGAGCGAGCCACGTCTGCGAAACTATCTGCGCCCGAGTCTGATGTTTACAAATGGCACTCAAAAGCGAAGCTCACGATCTGACTCGAAGGAGCCCCCCGATCAAAACAAAAATATATGTTTCTCATTGGAACAAAGTGGAAAAATGTGGAAAAGAGGCTTTTTTTGAGCATGGCAATAAATGAAACTACGGACAGACGTGTATGGAAGTAGTTTTCTTAGAGTATCATTTATAGCACATCAAGTTCATTTCGAAGAGTTCTGACAATTTGTCTTTTGATTTTGTCAAAATGCTGCGGCGTTTTGGCGGGGACACAACAAAATAGCGATGTCTCTCTGAATGCGATGTACATTACAGGTATGCATCGGACCGTAGGAACAGTTTAGTTTAATACGCCGCACCTCAGCAAGCAGCCAGTGTGACCTGCTAGAATAGTAGAAAACCCTTAGACTGCAAGTTCCCAAAGGCTACAGAGAGCATAGCGGCATCCTTCGCTCACGGAAATGCACAAACAAACAGGGTTGATTTCATTCAAGCCACCTAAACAAATTGAAAAACGAGTAACAATTCTGTACGGCAGTTTTGAGCAAGACTTGCAGCCATTTTGATTTATTCGTGCTTCATACATTGCCAGCAGATGTTTTTTTACACAGCGAGATCTAATGGTAATGACGGATAAACACAACAGTTGCCAAAGATCTGTCGTCCAAATGGATTTAGACACTTGAAACGCAGCTTCCCCTACAGACAAGAGAGCGAGTGACACGTTGCCTCCGCTGTGTTTGTTAAATGAGTTATTCCTGAGAATCACAGCCCTCGTATCAAGAATACTCGCTTCACACGGTACATACAGAGGATTCGACACAAACACAGAGCTTGCCGTATGGTGGAGAGCTAATACAAAGGAAACTAAACCATTTTAAGATGTACATGAGTGAGAACGTCTCTTGCCGTGTATCTGTTCGACAAGTCACTTTTGATTACAGTGGCTTTTTCCATCTGCATCTGTGTTCAGACCTTTCAATTTACAAGTGGTGTGGCCAAAACATAAAATCAGAAAACATCTGGATGTTTTTTGATTATTATTTCATCTTTCATTCATGTTGTCTTAGATTACTTAAAAAAAAAACTAAATCATTCACAAAGGGTTCCACAATATGTTTTTTTTTTTTTTTTTTTTTTTTCCTGAGACGCAAAATTAGATGTTGGGAAGGGTGTTTGAGCTGCAGTTTTCTATACAATCAAAGCTGATGGTAATTTATACTGCCAAGCTTAAAAAGGATAAAAAGCGTCATAAAATTAGTCCAAGATGAGACGTCAAACCCGGACTCTTCAATAATGATAAATGTTTCTCACAGCCAACATGTAGTTGTCTATCATGCAAGTATAGACTACTTTTATAGACTCATTTACACCAAGAACATTAACTATAACTATAATTATAATAGAGTTCATAACAGTGGAAAGATAGCATTGACAAAGTCAATAATGTTTTGTGTGCAGCAAGATAATGTCATTTGCCGCATTAACCACTCAAGCTCTTGGTTCAGTTGCTTGGTTCAGACCCAAGTTGGATTGATCTCCCTCCCTCTGCCTCCGCTGGATTGTGTTCACACAGTAGTTTTTGGTTTAATACAATGGTGCGCTTGCGTCACCAGAATTTTTGTACATCAGAATTCAAAAATCTAGAATACACTCTTAAAAATAAATGTGCTTTAACAGGTCCTTCACAGCGATGACATAGAAGAACCATTTTTGTTTCCATTCAGTCAAAGGTTCTTTAAAGAACCATCTCTTTCTTACCTTTTTATAATCTGAAGAACCTTCTTTCGCCACAAAGATCCTTTTGTGAAACAGAAAGGTTCTTCGGATGATAAAGGTTCTTTATGGAACCATTTACACAAAAATGGTTATTCTATGGCATCATGAAGCACCTTTATTTTCAAGAGTGTAGTTTCCAAAGCACCAACACAGAACGGCACTTGTGTCGACTTGTCATGACTGTAATCGAAGGGTTCAAATAAACATGGGAGTCCATTTCTGCAAGCTGAAATAAGATATAAATTCTCTCTCAGAAAATCAAGTCAGTAAACACATACACAGTTTGACATCAGAAGCGAATCAAATCATGCATGCATAAACCAAACCCCAGATCACCCTTTTTAGGCAGACTCAGATACTCACTTGAGTTCAGAATACAGCGTTCATATTACCCAAACAAACCAAACTGACAGCAAATGAAACCGACTGCACACCAAAAGTGCTAAACTCTTAAAAATAAAGGTTCTTTAAAAGGTTCTTCACAGTTCTTCAAACCTTCTATCACCACAAAGGTAATTTTGTGAAACAGAAAGGTTCTTCAGATGTTAAAGGTTCTTTATGGGACCATTCAGACAAAAAGATTCTTCTATGGCATCGTAAAGCACCTTTATTTTTAAGAGTGTAGTGTGAAAGCCCCCTTAAAGTTGAGTGAATTCTGATTGGCTGTCAATGTTCGTATATCCAACAATATTTGAACAACTATTAAAATGTTAGGTATACTTATCATCTATAGTGTGAATGGTTGTTTATTGTGCCTTTTTTGTTATATTTGGAGTTTGGCAGTATGAATAATCTCCTGCTTTTGTTGCATTGAAAAGAGTAAATGAAAAATTCTGGTTAAAACCTCATTTTAGGTTTTACAGAAAAAAATAAAATGATACCCTTTTAAAATGACATGAGGGTAAACTGACAAAATGTAATCAACCTCAGTGGAGGTTGATTTAAAGTAAATGCATCAATTTATTATTTTGCACATTTGAACACATTTTTATCCATAATATCATTCCTAAATCTTGACCATGTGATCGCCAGAAGCTTTGGGTGGTTCCATGGTCCATGTGGTTAATATGGGTCACATTTTAACACTATCATTTAAGTGTGCTTCATTTCAAAGCATTCTCTCATTCTCAACGTTAAGATTTTAAATAATCAGGACATCAGGCGTAAGAGGGCAATGTGGCTTTTATATTTGCATATGTGAGTCTTTAAGTGAACAAATGCAGAGATGGCTACAGTACATTGCAATACAAGCGTGTTAAACATCAAAACTGCAATACAGATGTACGGTACTGGACCCTCTCATCTGTGAACGTGGCAAATTGTCAGACGAGCATTTAGCGACAGTTCTCATAGGTAGTTGAATCCATGTGTCGTCTACATGTGGAAAACCCTACTAAGCTACTAAACGTTCTCATGATGAGGTGTAGGTGCTAAGAGTCTTCACCCGCTGCCCACCCGCCTGCGGCAGCTCGATCAATGACAGGCCTCCGTGAGGTCAATCTAATGGACAGTGTCGAAAACAAAAGCAAAAACAAAATAAAAAAAGCATTTTTGTGTTTTTATGGTGAATTATGTATCGATCAGAATAACTTCATGTGACTCGATGTTTCTTTGGTGAAAGCTCATTGTATATGTGTTATTCAAATTCTGTGTAATTTTAACACTCTCTTGCAAAGTAGGGTATATATTAGATGAACAGAAAATTACTGTATTTTGCTAAATACTGATGATTTTTACCTGTATTTTTTTCCTCAGCTCTTCTCTTCTTGATAATTTGTGCAATGCTGTATCGAGTGCGGTACATGCATATTGTAATATAGGATCTACTCTCGAGAAACTACTAAAATGGTTTTAAAGAACAATAATTTAAAGCCCCAGGCCCCAATTCCAGCACATTCAGTTCCATTAATAGAAGGAGTTGATAGGAAATATGAGTGATGTATGCGAGACCTCCAGATATTCTGCAACATAATGTACTCATATCAGATGTATATAAATAAGACATATAACAGAATATTCAGAGAAGAATATGATGACCGGTTCCGTGTCATTTCTATCGCTTTCCATGAATGCTCATCATGGGTATTTGGCTTATTTATCTATTTATTTATTTTTATTGTCTTTTTTTTTTCTCCCACGGTGTTCAGAAGGCTCAATAGATTCTGTAGAAATTTCTACATTGTCTAATCTATGTCTAATCACTTACTCAGTCCTTTCTCAAAACAATATTCTTCAATGCATACATATCATAGTGCAATTCGTCTTCACTAAATTGTTTCTTTGACAGGTTGGTGAAATACAGTAGTATAAAACAGCCCCTTGAAGGACCTAAAGGAAGTTATATCATGTAAAAATGAAGAACTAAGTCAAAAAAAGGAGTAGTTCACCAAAAATTTGAGTTGTCATTGCTTGCTTTGTTGTTTACACCATTATTTTCCACATAACATTGTGTGAGGAACAGACTGAAATTTTATTTGTTTAGCTTTCAAATCTTACTCTCCATTCCACATATTCATGAATACATTACTGTATGAATCAATAATGACTCAAATTGCACTTTTTTAACTTATGTAATATAATAATTGAGGCCTTTTGTATTATTTTGGTGAAATAATTTTATAGATTTAATTTTTTTTCTGCTAATTTTTAATTCTATTTATTTGAATAATAATGCTATATTGTTATTGTTGTACCCTTAATGCATTTCGTATAAGAAAATTGGACAATTAATATGAAAGTAAGTTTAATTTTTTTTTTTTTAATTATTTGATTTTTTTACATTAGAAATACAATTTTTAGAATATATAAAGATTTTAAAATGACTTTTTTGGGTTTTGTTGTGAACATATCAATTATTAACTAAATGAATTCTGCTGATCTGCTTTGATATAGTCATATAGCATTAACATAGTCTTTTAGCTGCATTCAAGCTTTTGTGGCAGCAGAGGCATTTTTTTCTGCTTTGTAAATGTGTTAAAATTGTTCAAAATGATCTCTCAATATTTAACACAAACATGAATTCCACCAACTCTCTCGTGAGAAGTGAGTCAAACATTTTTTTGAATGTAAAAATGTTCTTCAAGCGATGCCATAGAAGAACCATTTTTGGCTCCACAAAGAACCATTCAGTAAAAAGTTATTTAAAGAACCATTTCTTGCTTACTGTTTGATAATCTGAAGAACCTTATTTGCAACAAAGAACCTTTTGTGAAACAGAAAGGTTCTTCAGATGTTGAAGGTTCTTTATGAAACCATTTAAACAAAAAAGGTTCTTCTATAGCTATAGCACCTTTATTTTTAAGAGTGTATGCAAAACATTTCAAAACATTATACAAATCACATGAAGGTTATTAAATAATGCCACAATATTTTTGTGTGAACTATTCCTTTAATTTTGACGAGGAGTTGTCACCTTGTGTGTAGCACTTTAAGGATGTTGGAAAATGCATGGTGGTAAATTACAAAATTCCTATTGAATTAAATGAAATCATATATTGACACTGTGAAATATTCACTGTAATTAATGACTTAGTATCGTTTGCAGCAACTTAGAGTGAAGACCATATTTATCACACATGCCTTCACATCTAACTGAAGAAAGACCATGAAGTATTCATTTCTATCTGTAGGAATTGCATTACATTGAACATTTACTTTGGATATTCAATCAATCCAATTTACGGAGCATAAACATCTATTTTATAAAAAGAATGAAAAAAACAATGTGAACATTGCTGTTTTACAAAATTGTATGAAACGAAAAGAAAATAAAATGAAATAAACTTTTACAAATCTCCTGTTTTGTTGATATTTCGCCTGTGGTGTTCATTCATACTGCTCCATTTGATTTACCACTCTTTGTCTGTTTTCTGCTTCGTCTGCAGTGGAATAATGTAAGAAGGTCAGTCTGTGGTCTTTTATCGGCCGCGCTGAACACAGAGAGGAGTGTTTTGGAGAACTTTGGCTTGTGCGGTGTGTTTTAATTTGCCGGTAGCAGGAGCGCTCTTTGAAGTGAGCGTCCACCTGAGCTCAGCAGCTCTCAGATAAAGAGACTCATGCTAGGAGAGCATTTCACTCTCACTTCAAAGAACAACAGAGCAGCAGTGTGAATTGCTAAAACCCACGTTTATATAGTGTTCGAGGAAAGACGCAATGTTCTTGGAATGTTCTTTGGCATTGTATGAAGTTGTGCAAAAGGAACATCTTATACATATATTTATGACCACAAGGACATTCAAAGGTATACTTCAGGCATCAATGTAAATGTTGTCTTTATGCACTCACACCTCAATGTAAATGTTGTCTTTATGCGCTCATACAGATTTTTCTTCTTTCAAACACAATGGAAAATATACTGGACTTTCTTTCTTTCTTTCTTTCTTTCTTTCTTTCTTTCTTTCTTTCTTTCTTTCTTTCTTTCTTTCTTTCTTTCTTTCTTTCTTTCTTTCTTTCTTTCCAATAAACCCTTTTTACACATAGTTTTACTGGTAAATTACCATTAAAGCCCCACTGCAGTGCCTTAAAACACACAACATCATTTAACGTGTTGATATAATTTCCAGTGAAACAGGAAGTTAGGATAATTAAGTAATTACTATAATTAAGTTAAACTAATTAAAATATAATTCAGATAATTAAGATTACCCCTTTAGATTTTAAACTGTTAAAAAAAGTGTTATAATTTTCATTAATACAGTTTGGAAAAACTGATACATGCATGACACTGGTGTTGGCTTCTTCTCTCCATGATTGCAGTTTATAGCTAATGCCAAGGATGTCTAACCATTTGCAATGTTTGATCGGCATTGCACTTTAAAATGTAACATTCTGGGTTGCTGATTTTGCTTTATGCTTTTATCCAAAATACAAATAAGGAATACAATAAATGTATTTCCATATAATAAAATTTAACTGTTACTGTTCAAATCTAAATCTTGATTTTTCCCCATAAACCAGTTTAGCACTAACTGTGCCCCACCGCCAATTCTAAAGATTTAATTGGATATTTTAATCACTATACTGAATCACTGCAGAACACTAATACAGTATAACCCCCGATTTCACAGACAATATTTAAACCTAGTCCCAGACTAAAATGTAAGTCTGAGCTGTTTCAACTAAAAGAAACTTGTACTGACTGATCTTAAAATATGCCAATGCCTTTGTTTTATCCTTTGTTTTATTAGCATGGCTACAGAGATGCTGCAATTAATAAATAATAATAATAATAATGTCATTCTATATACTGTAGTAAAATGTAACACACATTTCCCAATGCAAGATTAATACTCATCCTATGGATGGTGCCATGAACCCAGACACATCGACGTTTGGCTATCCAGAATTTTTAGGACTTCCACAACAGGTAGGGCCTACAAAGCAGCGATTATATTCATCTCCATCATGGTTGATCGCGCATTGTTGTTATTCACACTTCGTGTTTGGTGTGAACATTGACATGTCTATAAAAATGACTTAAATGTCCTAATTGAAATATGGCCTAATCCTGGCTTAGTCTAAACCCTGTCTGTGAAACCAGGCCTGTAACTCTAAATCCTGACCATAATTTTAGCATAGCATAGATTGGACATCCTGAAAGATAGACAGATGATGGATGGATGAATGTTCTCATAATGTTAAGAGAAAATATTTTATATTCACATTTTTATATTGAACATAAATGTTCAAATAATTTTTTGAGTAAAAGTAGTAGAATGTTCTTAATTCGGAACCTTTAAATAACGTTACAATCTTGACATGAAAACTGGACATTCAAAATTTTTGAAACATTTCAAAATAATGTCCCTACAATGCTTTTGTGACCTAAATTTGTTACCTGGGTAGACAGACAGATAGATCTGTCCGTATTCACTTTTATTGTAAGCTAACGAGCAGCATGAGAATTTTACAGAGCTTGTCCTGTTGTGTTCCATGGAATAAAGCAAAATACAGATTTGGAACAACATGAGGGTGAGTAAATGACAACATTTTTGGTCAAACAACAGTGCAATCGATGTTGCTTGCTGTTTTGCAAGCATCAGTAATCCAGGCATGTAGGCTGTTCTGCCTCACGTGAGCATGAATGAAGATTTACTCGTGTTAATTTACCTTCAAGTTGCCAGTAATAAAATGGGGCAGCAGATAGACAGTTGGAGTGAATTTAACCTTGACTGTGAGGAGGTTTCAGATGTCTCTCCCAACATTTCAAGGAGCTCTGGGACATGCAGTGCAGAGTCTGTGAGTGAATAATGAGTGAGAAGAAACTCTCTCATAATGGAGAGATTTATGAACTCTTCACCATCAATTAATCCCTCAGGGCAAGATAAGGCCACGAGAAAAGCAGAAAAAGAGTAGATAGATAGATAGACAGACAGACAGACAGACAGACAGATAGATATTATTATTTTGTTTTACATTTTTCTAAGTACCCTTAATAATTGTAATCTATAGCTATACATTCTATAAGAAAACTGTATAGGAAGCCTATCGCATTCAAGAAAGACTAGCAGTTTCTCCGCATGACCTTAACGCGCGTGTGACCTTGGCCTGGTCCATGTCTCTGCAGAGCACTGCTGCAGCTGAGCAGCCATGCATCACTGACCTGTTATGAGTTAAGCCACCACTCTCTGCATCTCTGTGGAATCATGGGTGAAAGGTGCAGTTGCACTGAAGCGGAGCAGGAGGTTTGCTCTGATAGAGGTGTTCACCTTGGCGCAGGAGGTGACTGAACCGGAGATATTGTTCCCAGCAGGGCTGCAGATGCTATCCTCACCACAAGCCTCCTCAGAGCCGGCAACAATAATTCTTTTGTACCCGATATAGTGTAGAGCAGCAGTTTTTCCTAATGTAAGATGTTTGTTAGTGTTAGTGTACGTGCCTTGACTTCAACACCTTTTGAGTATGAATGCAGCTCAAGTCATTTCTAGATGCATACTACTTCTGCCTAAGATTTTCTGTCAAATCTGGTGTCTTCAAAAAAATAAATAAAATAAAGTTCTGTACACAGATGCAACCAGCAATGTAACCAGCCATGACAGAAGTTTTTTTTTTTTTTTTTTTTTTGAACTGGTGGAATTTTTGATAAATGACCCCAACACTGTAACACTTAATAATAATCGCACACTATGCACTATTAGTTAGTATTAGTAAATAGTCAATTCATAATTTATAAAGCATTATCCCCACATTAATAGACAGTAGTAAGCAGTTTATAAATGCAGCTATAAATGTTTTGATTTATAAGCATATCTATAATGTTTTTAATAGTTGTATTTTCATAATGTATTAATGATCAATTAATCATTTCTAAATGAAGTATTTTATTATTAACAGACCAGTTATTTACGAGTTTAGTAAGAGATTAATACGATCATTTAGAAGGTGTAACTAAATGATTAATACACTTTAAATGCACATTTCTACATATTATTTAGACATACAATAGTTACTCAGTGTGTTACATATTATTTAGACATACAATAGTTACTCAGTGGGGCAGCCGTGGCCTAATGGGGCAGCCGTGGCCTAATGGTTAGAGAGTTGGACTTGTAATCCAAAGGTTGCAGGTTCGATTCTCAGGTCCGGCAGGGATTGTAGGTGGGGGGAGTGAATGTACAGCACTCTCTCCACCCTCAATACCACGGCTGAGGTGAGTCCCTTGAGCAAGGCACCGATCCCCCAACTGCTCCCCGGGCGCCGCAGCAATGGCTGCCCACTGCTCCGGGTGTGTGTTCACGGTGTGTGTGTGTTCACTACTGTGTGTGTGCACTTGGATGGGTTAAATGCAGAGCACAAATTCCTAGTATGGGTCACCATACTTGGCCTCACCTCACTTCCTTTCCTTTCCTTTCCTTAATAAATGCTTTATTAACACATGTTCTTACTGCAATTCAAGATTAATTCAGGTGGGTATAAAACATTTAGTAGTAGTTCATCTAAAGTTTTTGTTGACGTATATTCATAACTGAGCTACTTAAGATGAGCTCACACAAACAGTTAACTGACAGCTACTAAACTATCTGAATTAATCATGAATTACAGTAGGAATATGTGTTAATAAAGCATTTATTAACATACTGAGTATCTATTGTATGTCTAAATAATATGTAGAAATGTGCATTTAAAGTGTATTAATCATTTAGTTACACCTTCTAAATGATCTTATTAATCTCTGACTAAACTCCTAAATAACTGGTCTGTTAATAATACAACACTTAATTTAGAAATGATTAATTGATCATTAATACATTATGAAAATACAACTATTAAAAACATTATAGATATGCTTATAAATCAAAGCATTTATAGCTGCATTTATAAACTGCTTACTACTGTCTAAGCATTTATTAACACACTATTACTATATTTCTAAATAATATGTATAAATATACATTTAATAATGTTCATTATTAATTTACTTACACTTTCTAAATGATCTTAATAACCACTGATGACAACTAAATAACTGATTTGTAAATAATGTTACACTTAATTTAGGAATGATAAATTGAACATTAATAAATTATGAAAATACACTTAATAAACACATTATAGATATGTTTAAAAACAAACAAAGCATTTATAGCTGCATTTATAAACAGCTTACTACTGTCATTATGATTTATAAAGGATTGAATATTTACTAATCCTTAACTAATGGTCCATAGTGTGTAGTTAAAGCATAAAGTGTTACAATGGAGATGCACACATGTTCCACACTTCATGTATGTTCTACACTTCATGCATGTCATAATTAAAAAAAAAAAAAAAACTGTTGAAAAGCTGCATATTTATCTTGACATTTTCTTCTATTTTTTGAAAAGGGCTTGATTCCTGGAGAATCCTAATGAATGCTGTTTTTGAAACAACACTGTATGCAACCTTACATTTTAAGGTATATACTGTATATATGAATGCATGGGTCAATGCTCTGCATTACCCATTGGTGTTTGGTCTTTATATTTCCACACAATGTGTAAATTAATCTGGAAATGGTTTCGAAAGTAAATAATGCATAGGAAAGCCTTAAAAGACATTGTGCAACGTGCAAATAGATTTCATATCAGAAGGGCCATACTGTGGCCACCTCAAAAAGCATCCGCCAATCAGAATGCTTGATCTGAAAGGCGCCAACTTGCAAATTCCTCCCTCTCAGGGAAAAATTAAAAGGTTCTCTTTAAGACAAATAATTTGTTCTAAGTGATGTGGTCTACTACTGCACTAAGTGCTAAATAAAATGATACTTAAATCTAAAATCAGTACATTTAATGCTGCCCTGGGTGAGATATCTAACACATCACAACAGGTCAGATTTTATGAGTGTAATTTCAGATGTGAGCTACGTGTATGAAACAATCAATCTTGAATGTGTTCATTGCTAAGCATGTGCTTTCTGGGAATATAAATGTATTTCATTCATTTTGGAGAACATTACACTTCCAGGATAACTTGGAATACAAGATCATGAGCGTCTAGCATCTTTAAATCAGTTAAGGCCTGATGTGTGATAGCCATCATTAGCAATCATTTAAGTAATGAAGAACATGCATCACCTCTGACACACTTTTTATTGTGTGCTTTCCAGAGTCTAGATGTAATTGTATCAGCAGTGTAAGAATGTGTGAACAAGTGAGACATTTCTTTGCTCTAACTCAGTAAAGTGGCAATTATACTATAACATCACACCCTTCTGTGCTTATTTAAAATCCGATTCAGTCTTGATTTACAGAGGTTAATGTCAGATGACAAGCCTTGTGTTCAGTGTCCGTTTCCTATGGGACTGCTGCAGGTGTCTGAGGAGGCTCTTCATCAAATGCAAACTTCTGATATTTCCCTCCTTTTGTCCTGAGGAGAAAAACCGCTTGTGTGTCGTTTTCAAGGTTGCCGAATCCCTACAGCTAGTCTTTTGATGTCCAGGAAACCTGGAAGACCAGCCATTTATTTTCACTTTGGGAAAGGAACTTTATTGAGGTAATGTACAGTTATGGAACCTGAAGTCATTTTAGGTGAGAAGACCAATTTGACATTTGTAATCCACTGTAATATAGATTTCTGTATGGGTTTTCCAATGCAGTAGGTTTGTTCAGTTTGCACTTGGGAGGTAAAGAGCTCCGGTATAATCCTGTGAAACTATGTTTCAACAAAACTGAATAAACCCACAGTTAAAATAGCATGGTTGCTTTAGCGAATGCATTTATATAACTTTTGCTTTCGTTAACACTATCAGGTTGTCACAACTCAGGCAGGAACAGACGAACAACGACGTTGTAAAAAACATTTAATAAATCCAATAGGAACAGGCAGGCACAGGAACATGGAGTGGAAACATCAGGATAACATCAAAGACCGACAAGAATACAGGGGAAAGCACACACCTTATATACACAGACTGATTACACATTCAGGTGGAGACAATGAAGGAGGAACCAAACACACACTGAACTGCGGGGGAGAATGGGAGAAACCAACATGAAAGTCCGGGGGTGTGACATTACCTCCCCCTCCCCGAAGGCGTGTCCTCACACCGACAAACGGGAAACAGCAAACAGTCTCAGGAGGGGGTTTCGGCGGAGGACGGACTCCCAGGAGGAGGGCAAGATATGGAGTCCAGAATGGTGACGGAACAGTCCATGGAGGTGATGACGGAGGGAGGAGCCAAGGAGGTGACAGGAGGGGGCTGGAGCAGGAGGAGCCAGGTGGGACCCAGGCCGCAGCCAAGATGTAATCCCACGGTGGAGCCGATGAAGAGAGGAGCCATGGTGGAGGAGAGGCTGACGACTCCATGGGTCCAACCGACGGAGGCGGAGCAGGTGGTGGGAGAGCCCGAGGCGGAGACAGAAAGCCGAAGATCTTGGGTGACACCGCGGATCCGGAGGGCCAAGGCGGAACCCAAGGCTCTGGCGACCAAGGCGGAGATGGAGATCCGGAGGTCCGCAGTGGAGCCGGAGCGACAGAGGGCCGAGGCTGTGCCCGCGGGAGGGAGGAGGTCCACCGAGCCGGTGGGACGGAGCGACGATGCACAGCCGGAGGAGTATAGTCCAGAGGCAAAGGTGGGGCGACGACTGACCAGGGCGGAGCCGGAGGGACGATGGAGCCCGGTGGAGCTGGTGGACCGACGGGCGATGGCGGAGACGAGGGAGCAGAGAGCCGGGGTGGAGCCGCAGGGTCGGAGGGCCGAGGCGGAGTCCAGGACTCTGAGGCTGGAGGCGATGGTGAGGGATCCTCCAGCCATGACACCGATGGAGACTGGCAGACCCGCGGCGAACCCACCGCATAGATGGTGGGCTGAGGGTGAGCAAGGGGACTGACAGATGACAGCGGGGATTCATGAAGGCTGGGCGGAACCAGCGGTGACTCTGGACGGCTGGGCGGAACCAGCGGAGGTTCAGGCTTAGGCAGAAGAGGGAGGGTGGGTGGGAAATCCAGGCAGATGGGTATTTCCGTGAAACAGTCAATTAATTCCCCAGAGTTGTGCTCTTGCTCACCCCCAGTGGCGGTGCAGTGGACGGGGCTCTCTACAGCCCTCTCTTGCTCCACGAAGCACTCCACCATCGCTGATGTAGTAGCCGGCTCTCGCACCTGGTCGGAAGTTTTGACCCCATCGGCGCTCCATAACTCTGTCGCTCTGGGCTCGGGCTTCCCGTCTATCATGGGCTCATAATCCGCAGGTCGGGGTGGCTGGCTGGGCTCTGGGTCCGGAGTGGCACTGACGAGATAGTCTTGGGAACAGGCGGGAAACGACGGTCTGTTTCTCGCCAGTGTCCACTCCACAAACGCGGCGAACACTCTGCATGATGCGTTTAGACTCGCGTCATAGAACGCACAGAGCGCGTCGTCCGGGTAGCTGGTGGTGTTAGCTACTAGCTGGAACATTACGGTAAATCCCTCGAGCGGCAAATCCCCCTGCTTCAGCCGGAGGAGGATGACTTCAGGTCGAAGGTGATGCATAGAAGAAACACAACGGAAACAAAAGACTGGAGAAAATGAACGGAAAACAAAACGGAGGTGAACACGCAAAAAAAAAAAACTGTATCGGTCGGTCTTTCTGTCACAACTCAGGCAGGAACAGACGAACAATGACGTAGTAAAAAACGAACATTTAATAAATCCAATAGGAACAGGCAGGCACAGGAACATGGAGTGGAAACATCAGGATAACATCAAAGACCGACAAGAATACAGGGGAAAGCACACACCTTATATACACAGACTGATTACACATTCAGGTGGAGACAATGAAGGAGGAACCAAACACACACTGAACTGCGGGGGAGAATGGGAGAAACCAACATGAAAGTCCGGGGGTGTGACACAGGTAGGGTTAGGGTTGGGTTTGGTGTAAGGAAAAGGTCTCCAACCCTGCTCCTGGACAGCTACCGTCCTGCAGGTTTCAGCTCCAACCCCAATAAAATACACTTGAACCAGCTAATCATGGTGTCCAGGGTTACTTGATAATTACAGGCTGTATCAACATAATAAAAACATAGACAAAGACATTTATTAAATGCCACAAAATATTCAGTGAGATAACGTAATATCGGTGTTGCAGAAACATTGCCATCAGCACGTATTTCCAATGAGCCTGGGCTAAAAACTAGTGTTGAAAATGTGATGAACTACACCTGTGTCCACTTTATGAATACTTCAGCAATGGCCCTGAGGGACTTTACTACTATGCTGTTTTCAACCTACACTCCAAGGGTTATTATATAATCAGTGCTCTTTTACAATGAGTGTGGGTCCTTCATCACAGTTGCTTTTGGTTTGCTGATGTCCATGGATCTTTGTTTTGGTACTAGTGTAAGTGCTTCAGTCTTGAAAAGCTCTGTAGTGTGCATGGTTATGGCACCCGTGACAATAAATGTGAGTTCACTTCATACAAGAGCCTACATTTTTGATCAGTGGTTTCCATTTGAAACATCAGATCTGCTGGTTACCGTTGGATGTTGTTTTAAAATGCTGTTCCAAGATGCTAGTTTTCCCACCAGGCTTCTGACATTTTAATGTGAAATATTTTTTTGGTTTACTTCCAATGCAAGTCCCTTCCAACAAAACATTCCAGCTCATTAAGTTCATGAAGATATTGTAAACATAATAAACATAAATTAATTTAAATAAAATTAAATAAACATAATTTACTCCAAAGTCTTTTGAAGAGACATGATCACTTTATATGATGAAACTTTTTCAATTTAGACTACTATTTACATATTAAGAACACATCAAATGTGAAACAAGGCCATTTACAAGTACCAGCCTTTTGAATATCTTGTTTTGTAATACATCTGATTCAAAAAATAAAATGGGTTGTGAAAACCAGTTTGTGTTGACCTTAACACAATATCTGAGATTAGGGGTGTCCAATTCTAAATTAGCCTCAATACACCAACATGGAAAACCATAATTAGCTGGTTCAGGTGTGTTTAATTAGGATTGGAAAGAAATTATGCAGTACACTCTTAAAAATAAAGGTGCTTTACAGTGCCATAAAATAACCTTTTTTTCTCTCTAAATGGTTCCATTAAGAACCTTTAACATCTGAAGAACCTTTCTGTTTCACAAAAGGTTTTTTGTGGCGATAGAAGGTTCTTCAGATTATAAAAAGATAAGAAAGACAGAATGGTTCTTTGTGGAACCAAAAATCGCTGTGAAGAACCTTTATTTTTTAAAACTGTATGCTGGCCCTCCAGTAGCAGGATTGGACACTCATGTCCTAGGTCCACTTACTTCACAACTGAGTCCTTGCTTCACCACTTCACCAGAACAACACAAATAACTGTATCTCTTTCAAAAAATCAGGGATGTTACAGCCCTTGCTACTTTTCCCAAGGACTTGCTGTATAGAGTGACTTTATGAGGTGTGAAGGCCAATTTTAGCTGTACAATGACACAGCTCTTGTCTGCTGACTCAAGTTTTTCCGTCACTTCCTACAAGCTCCTTGAATATCAGAAATGTCACACTTACAAACCGGAAAGAGTGTGACACAGTGCCGAGCATTCTGAAATGGGAAATACAACAAGGCAAACGTTTTGTCGTGTGAAGCCCTCATAAATATTCAATAAGGAAGTGACAGTTGGATGGTGCTGGCAGCGATGGCTGCTATCTCATGGAGACTGTAGTAGTTCAGATCAATTAATTCTGCCTTCAAACTGCTGTTTGGCAGCGATGTTCTCTGCCTGTGCATGTTGCTGGATATGCCATAATAACATTTCACTTCAAAAGTAAAAGCTCACTTTAAAAAGTACTAAAATCAAGTTCAAGGTGGTTTCATTCCTGGCAGTCTTTCAATAGAAATTTATTATAAACTACCGCATAAGTAAAAAGGTATATGCTTTTTACATTCCTCTAGTTATTAATTTTTAGATGTAATCAGTTTGCCTCATAAAAGCTTTAGTTTTATCCTCTTCACTGAGAGACTTGAGAAATCCCTAGTATTATACTGTAGTTCAAGACAATCACAACATGTCAGATTGTAAAGCCCAGCTTTTTTTTTTTTTTTTAAGTGAGCTGTCTTGCTGTCTACTGTCATAAGAAGCCGTCTTCGAAGGCAGCATCCTGTCCTAAACTGAACCTCATTAGTAAGTGATTTGAGACATTATTGATAGACAGGAACTCCGTGCACCACACAGTGTGTCTTGTGAGAAGTGCATGACAGACTTCCAGACTTGATTCCAAAAGAGTTTTATGAAATATACACTAATTTGCATACATTTCTAGTACAAAAATCTAAACACTGGATTAAGTCAGTTTCAAAATTCTTGTTTAATTTTTTTGACATATTAGAGTCAAAAGTTTTTACAGAGGGGATTTGGGGTATCTCATTTTGTCACTCCATAATTCAGAAAAATAAAACTTTGAACACACACAAAAAAAAAAAAAAACATTTTTGGGGAATCAAATGTTGTAAAAAAATCAAGCAAATTATATATGAACAAATCCCTCTGTAAAAACCTTCAAGATATAGACAGGAATAAAAATGTAAAGTTTGGTGTGTGTAAGTGCTACTGAAGTGGAGATTTATGGCTCAATGTAAGAGAAAAAAACTCATTTTGGGAAAATGGCCTTTAAAAAGATGTATTGTAATTGAAATCTATTGACACAAATAGATTAAGTGCTACAAAAGAAACACTTAACAGTGTCTTTTGGGTGTTTTTTTCCACTAGTCTGAAAAAACACTTCATGAAAAACCAAGAAGCCTGAAATCCCAAACTTGACAGGTGTATGAAAAAACAGCATTTTGCTTGCAGTGTCTCCCCTTAAATATAATTGCAATGTATTTTGTGATTGTCTTTAAAGGATCAAATCAGTGCTGCCTTACAAACTTTCAAAATAATGTGTCCTACAAAGCAGTATAACTTTGTTTTCACATTGTTATCGCCCCTATGACATCTTAAAATTATATCTATAATAGAAAGCTCACTAAAATCGACAGTCTCACAAGACATTCATATCTTTGTCAAAAGAAAAAAAAAATGTTGTGGTGCCATACATAAACCTTTGGATGAAAACCTCAGATGCTCACAGGTTTGTTCGCTGCAAGAAGTGAGCCATAAGCTATTATCCATGTGCCCTTTAAATTGAGAAAGACACTTAACCCCATTTTACTCCAGGGGGATTGACCCTATAACAAGTGTGCTGGAAGTCACTTTGGATGAAAGCATCTACTAAATGACTGCTTGCAAAATCGGATTGTTTATTCAGTTTTATCAGGATCAGTGTGCTAACACATTCATAGTAAAGTAAAAATATGCAGTTATACTGTTAAAACGGCTGTCTTGATTATAGTACTGGTTGCGATTCGGGTAATACAGACATCAACTCTTATTATGAATGTGTCAGTGGTATTCAAATTTCAGTGTTTTATGTCAAGGCCTATAAATGTCCAATGAAAAGTGCACTGCTGTCATTATCACTGCCGAGCTGTTTTACTGTTGCCAATTAAAATGTAATGATCAACCCATATACCTTGTCTTCTGTAAGAAATAGCTAGCTGTATAATTTATATTCTCCATATGGCATCCTAACGTGGGAATCCATCAAAAAACAGATGACACCATAAACACGATAGACACCACATTTATTTGAGTTCATTATATATGCACAACTGTAAGGCTTATATTACAATGAGACAATGAAATCTGACATGTTTGTAACTGGTTTCCTTTTTAGCTGGCATTTCTTCATTTCTTCTTTTGTATTATTATTTATTTATTTATATTTTTATGTTAGAAAGTAGTACTGTGAGCATGTTTCTTACAAGACTTTAAATGATTTAAAGCAATTATACAGTTCAACAGCTAGATTTTATTTTATTTTATTTTATTTTATTTTTGCATTCGCATGAAGATGGAGTGGTCAGTCAAAAAAAGGAAAAAAATGGAGTAATAGCTGTTCAAAATTAAGCTTAAATCATAAAAATAATAATAAAAAATAAAAATAAATAAAATAATATATTTAACATATTTCAAAATAATAATAATATATATTTAGTTTTACATAGCACTAAATCTGCATATTAGAATGATTTCTGAAGGATCATATGACACTGCAGCTGTCATCACAAGAATTCATTTTCTATATATATATATATATATAAATAGAACAGTCCTTTTAAATTATAATAATACTTCAAAATGTTGTTTTGTATGTATGTTATGTATTTTTCATCAAATAAATCAAACATGTATATTCTTTAATTAGATGTAGAATAGGGGTGCGTTTCCCGATATTGTTGTTTTCTGGCACGTATACTGACTAGTCTACTGACTTTCTACAGAGACCCCTTAGTGTGTCATGACTTTTCTGGAGGCTCATTGAGATGAATGGGGAAAGTCATGTGAGGTCAGGCTATAATTGGATATAACTAGATTTGATCAACAGCTTCAGTGGCTCAAATGGTAAAATGTGACATTTTTGATATGATTGACCTGGGTTCGAATCTGTGTTTTGCCAAACTTTATTTTCTCCTTTTTCAAATCAGATATCATATATAAAAGGCATGTATTTTCAATAATACTGAAGGAAATAATCGAAAAGTTGATCAAAAAGTATCGGGTAGGGTTAGGGTAGGTGTAGGGAGGGTTTTATTGTCCCATTAAGGTGGCATCCATTTAATAATTTGAATGATAATTTACACTCAATATGTTATCATTGCATACTGTTTTATAATGTACTGCAATACTGAGGTGCAGATAATTGCCACTATTTGCATTTAGTATAACTATTAGTATAAATAGTAAAATCTTGCTAGGTGTAAATCTATAGCTATTTTCACTTAGTGTAAACATTAACTGCCTCCTCATTTTAAAACACCACCGCACACCACTGCTCCTAAGGTATAGTTCGAGTAACACACCTTTTTATGCCTTCTTACGTGCAACGTTCCTAGGTGCTGTCCATTACGGTGGTGCTGAATTTGTTTATATAAATTGATGATTGATGTCCTTAAAGGGGTCATATGATGTGGTTTCTTGATTTCCTTTGTCTTTGGAGTGTTACAAGCTGTTTGTGCATAGATAAGATCTGTAAGTTGCAAAGCTTCAAGTCTCAAATCCAAAAAGATATTTATTATAAAAGTTGAGACTCAGCCACACCTCCCTAAAACGGCTCGTTCAAACATTCCCCCACTTGTCCACGTCATGGGTGAGTAGATTAGCATAACACCGCCCATATGTATATGCAAAGAACGAAGGCGTAACTTTTACCGGCTGTAGTAGTGTTGCGGCCTCCATGTTGTGGAGACGCAGTGTGTTTCATTGCGAAAGCAAAAACAAAAGTACTTTAATTTCCCTTCTAAACGAGTATACAACTAGAAATCAGTGGTTAAGTTAAATTTACAACACTGTTCTGGAACAGTATAACACATATATTCAAGTGGGTGATGCACATTTCACGGAGGACTGTTTTCTGAACCTGGGTGAGCAGCTTACAATGCCAGCTGTACACAAAGGGTTAAGGCTATAAAGTGGGGCAATTCCAATGTTTTGCTTGTTCGCTTGTTGTTTCTCGTTCTACAACTGCAAATGCAGACATGGTGTTATGTTTACGCGGTGCTTAGCAACACAACACAACGTGTAAAAAGTAGTTATGTCCCCACTGGATGCAACAAATGCCTCGTTTATAATGTGTTTTATTGTTTCTGTCTCATCGCACAGAGAAACGGCATGGTAAGGGCCGTAAAATATCCATCACACGCTTGAGGTATTCGGCCAATCACCAGATAGCTGCCCAATCAGAGAACACCTAGGTTTCCATCAACTATCAGTTTTGTAAAAATCAAAGCGTTTCAGAAAGGTGGGGCAGAGAGGAGCAACAATAATGTACATTATGTGGAAATTAATATGTGTTTTGAACCTCAAACTGCATAAACACATTGCATTACAACAAATACATAAAATAATGCGGTAACACTTTATAATAACGTTCAGTTGTAAGTCATTTATAAGTGGCTAGTTAATGATAAAATAATGATTTGCAAAACATTCATACATGTTTAATAAGTGATATGCTAACAATTTGTGTATGTTTTGCTAATTCATTTACAAGTAATTAGTTAATGATGAACTAATCATTTACAAAACATCACAATGCATTCATAAGTGATTAATAAGTGATATGTTAGTATTTTTATATATGTTTTGTAGATTAAGTTATAAATCATTTACAAGTGATTAGATAATGATGAACTAATAATTTACAAAACATGATTATACATTTACAAATGATTATTAAGTAATAGGCTAACAATTTACAAATCTGTCTTAATTTATCTTAAAAAAATAGCATATCATGAAATAATCAAACAGATCCTTTGTAAGTGGTTAATACGTTACTAGTTAATATATTATTTGTCACTTAAAAATAATTAAAATATCAATCATTTAAATGTTTATCCTTTACTGAAGATCGCATCATAAATAAATCATTTACAAATCTTTCTGCATCCCCTAATCTAAAGTGTAAACAATTCATCAGTTGTAAATGTTTTACTCATTATCCAAAGGTCTTTCACCCAGTGTGTACCCACCTGATACCCACACAACCTGGAACCGGCAGGTTTGTAAAACATTTACAACTGATGAGTAGTTTACACTTTAGATTAGGGGATGCAAAAAGATTTGTAAATGATTTATTCATTATTTATTCATCAACAGCTTTTGAATACTTTGTAGTGTGTACTGCAATGTAAGTGCTGACTGGTGAGGGTAAAGATGTTTACTTTGGCAAACATGAGCTGCGCCCCAAATGACGCACTATACACTCTGCACTTTTTCACTATGCACTTATGCACTATGCACCATGTAGTGTATGAATTATATAAGGTTATTTAGTATTTTATAACACCCTAAACAAACTTTCACAGGAACCTCATTTTTTTTTTTTCATATCAACTTCAAATTTGCAATAACTTATTTAGATGTAAGACTTCAAATTGATATAAAATTTAGGATAAAACCTGTTATGTGCAATGTATTTTATATAAAATCTAATAAAAATTGTATGGTGTATTCTCTTTACAGTAAATTTAAACTTCTGTAATTTGTTGATACTTTTTTTTAAATTCCGCTTCTGCAGTAATCTGCTAATTGTTTTCTTTAAAAAGAGACCTACCTTAGATCCAAAGTGTTCATGAATTACAATTAAAGTTTGGATAAACTTAAAAAAGGGGGTGACAGTTAAGGGGTTAACTAGTCATTTTTAACCATTTACTAAGGATCTGTTTGATTATTTCATGATATGCCATTTTTTTCTGATAATTTACGACAGATGGGTAAATCGTTAGCATAGTACTTACAATAAAATGAACATATCACTTCATGATTCATAATTTATAAACACATAGTTATGTTTTGTAAATAATTAGTTCACCATTAACTAATTACTTGTAAATTAATTTGTAAATGACTTGTAAATGAATTAACAAAACATACACAAATTGTTAGCAAATCACTTAGTAATCATTTGTGAATGTTTTGTAAATGATTATTTCACTATTAACTAATCATTTATAAAAGACTTACAACTGAACGTTATTATAAAGTGTTACCAATAATGCTTTTAGCAACATCATATGACCCCTTTAATAAAATAAATGTACATTTCCAAACGTATCAGGCATATCACTAACTGGCAGGATGCCTTCACTGGCCTTTGAAAGAGTCATTTATATTATCATAATATATTTTCCATAGTGTCTTCATTTACTGAAGGGGTCGCTCTCTAGAGTTTGTCTCATCAAGATCTAGAAGCTGCTGAATTTGCAGTCAGGCATATTTATTTATTTAAATTGCAGCTTCTGACATGGTAGCCAGGACACTAAAGTTTTAGTGCACATACACTAAATAGCTCTTTTTGATTTAGCACAACCATTCGCTATATCTCTGTCATAGTTTAACCAAACTCTCCACCACAGTCATTCCCTTTAGATATAGCCTAAGCCTTTACTGGCTAATGGTTTGCCAGCTGATGTACCTTTAGATAATATAATAAAAAAGCTAACAGCCATCAGTGTAACGACAATTTTATTCTTTGCATGAAAACACTTGTTAGCTTAAAATTCAATAAGAAAATTTTCGTAATAAGAAAGTAAAAAGGATAAATTTTTATTTCAAGCTGACCCTAAATTCCATGCTCTTGAAGTGAATGCAAATATGGAAATATATTTGTACAGTAAATCTTTTTTTCTCTCTCTGTAATACAAGTGAAAATGCCAGGCACAATTAACATCCTGAGTTAAAATCACTCTGTGTCAGGAGGCCCTCAAATGTGAGAATTTTCAGCATGAGCCTGAGACTGCAATGTGAAAATGTCAGATGTCAGAGGGAAAGGTAATTAAACAATGTGCGCACAGACACTGAGAAGCCTCCATTTTGGGACTGTGGGACAGCTGACCCTCAGTAACGCCTCCTTCTTTCCCTGTAGAATCAGTTTGCAGCTGAAAATTTAGCTCACAAGTGATGTGGTTGACTGGGCCGGGGTGACGGTTAGTGCTGTTGCATATGGGCAAGTTTTGCCGTTGCACAGCGTGTGCTGCAGGCAGAATTCTAATGCGGTCATCAATAACCCCAAACAGCTGCTCAGAAAGAAACACTCATGTGAGTGAATGGCATGATGGAATACTTCCTGAGGAAAAAAAAGGGGCTAAATTGGTAAATTCAACTTTTATTCATTGGCAGTTTTTTTAGATTTGTTTAAACGGCCTATGCGCTGGAGTTTATGCTGTGTCAGACTATTCATTTTGACTAGTCTGCAGGCCAGTGTTTATGTTGTGCAGATTCAGTAATCTTTTTTGTTTCTGCCTAATCTAATGCTGTTTATAAGAAAGTGTTTCTGTACAGCTGAGATGATGCATAAAAATAAACCCATTGCCAGAATTATGCTTATTGCAACCCAGACTCATTGGAGTCGTTTTTTTTTTCACAGTCTGTGATGCTTTCAACGTGAAACTTCCATTGAGCGTCTCTAAAAGTGTGTTCAGTTTTATCTGAACATGAATGTGAAAATGTTTTATTATAATTGCAGTTTAATTACAGTACAAGTGGCTCTAAACTCTCTATCAAGTCTAAAAATAAAGTGCTACCTACGCTAAACCTAACTGATAATCTTAACAAAAGCAAATGTGAGATAAAAATGCATCTGTTGATGCTACAAAGCCATTTACATGCTATTTTTTAAGCTACCAGTGTTGTACCAGGTGGACCACCAAACAAGTTTACTACATTTTATTTATGATTTGTTAAAAAAAAAAGAAAAAATTGTATTAATTTCTACTGAAACACTGTTTCCACCACTGAAAAATAAAAATAAAATAAAATAGAAAAGGTTATTGTGACTTTATTTCACATTTCTGACTTTTTCTCTGAATTACATGATACAAGCTTGCAATTCAATTTTTTTTTCAGAATTGTGATATAAAGTCATATAAAGCAATTGTGAGTTATAAAGTCAGAACTGCGCGATGTAAAGAGGCAATTCTGAGAAATTAAGTCTTTTTTTCTCATAATTGCATGATATAAACTCACATTTGTGAGTTATAGAGTCAGAATTGCCAGCTATAAAATCACAATAAAGAGTTTTTTTTTTTTTTTCTGAATTGTGAGACATAAACCCACAATTGCGAGAAATAAGGCAAAAAACTCAATTTCTTTCTTGCAACTGTGATATTTTTTTCTTGCAATTCTTACTTTTTTTTTCTCTCGAAAGTGTTTTTTTTGTCAGAATTGTAAGATATAAACTTGCAAACTTGCAATGTTTTCAGAATTCTGAGAAAAAAAAAAAGATTTGCACGTTTATATCTCACAATTTGGAGAAAAAAAAATGTCTAAATTGCGAGGTGGTATTATGCAATTCTGACAAAAAAAAAATCTCTCTTTCGAGAGAAAAGTCATAATTGGGAGATAAAAAGTCTCAATTACCTTTTTTCATTTTTTTTTATTCAGTGGCAGAAACAGGCTTCCATAAATCTCAGCTAGAAACTGCAATGTATAGATGTATTTTTAGAATTGAGCAAAAATGTAGGTAGATGGATGTTTTTTCCATTGAGTCTACGCACAAACACGTACACATAGCTCAGAACTCATGTGATCTTGTCCTACTAGTTTAAAGGCATCCAAAAGTTCAGAAAGTGTTGCATGAACACTCGGTGTCTTTTGACAAGTGAGAAATTCAGACAGACAGTTCAGCTGTGCTTTCTGAAGTCCAGTTGTGCTTGATTTCAAACTGACCTGGCTTTTTCCACTCCATCTAAACTCATCTGATGCATTTCTATCAGTCAAACACTCCAGTATGTAGTCATCGTTACAGTGCTGCAGCCATCCATGTATGGGGGCGTTTGATGCATCTTGAAAGAGTTTTGATAGTTTACCTGCTATTTCAGTTTTTATCAGCCATGGCCATATGGTGCTCCTCTATGGACACAGTTTGGCTTGTTCATAAAAGGGTTACCTTTCCTTTAGATGTATGGCTTTTAACCTATAACTCAAGAGATGTTTTTACCTTAATATTTTATCTCCATCTTTAGTGTAGTTTGTAGTTGTGTTTGTCTTAGTATTTTTAGGGATTAAATTACAATTTTGGCGATGGACAAACCCTGTATAAATTGTAATGCAAAATATGACTCTCCCATTCAAAATATGGATTTTGAAGAATACACATTTTTTAGGGAAAAAAAAGAAATTAATAAAAAAAGAAAGTAAGAAAGAAAGAAGGAAATAGAAAGAGAAAGAGAAAGAAAAAAATCAATTTTGTTTATGCTTGTAAAAACATTACTTTTTTAATACTGTTAAAGAGGTCATCGGATGCCCATTTTACACAAGTTCATATGATTCTTTAGGGTCTTAATGGAAAGTCTATAATATACTTTGGTTTAAAATTCTCAATAGTAGTGTAAAAAAAACACTATTGTACCTTGTCAAACTCAGCTCTGCAAAAAATCAACTCATTTTATTGCATGGTCCTTTAAATGCAAATGAGCTCTGCTCGCCCCGCCCCTCTCTGCCTGGATGATGAACCGTAATGTTTACTTTAGCTGCATTTAGCAGCAAAACTTGCTAACAAGCACATTATTAAGAAAGGTAATTTGCAAAGATGCTTTAAAAACTATACTCTCTTCTGCTGTGGGTGAAGCTGCATCAGGAACGATTCGCACAAACATTGAGGCATATGTAGATCGGGATCAGGACTTTTCTTTTAAAAAGGAAAGTAACGTTAATCTTCTGCGTCTTCAGCGGCCGTCGGGTGTAAATGACGACTGCTATGTTCATTATTACATCCAACAACAGAACACAGTCGGCGATCGGAGTTGGACTGTTTCAGCTCGGTGAGGGTGGGTCTAAGGTAGGTGCTCATGTCAATCAACTATCGTGGGAGTGGCCTCTGTCATTCTGACAAGAAGCTGAGAATGACCTGATTTTAAAAAGGGGATATTACTTTTAAAGATTAAAAAAATACCACTGGGAGGATTTTTATCATTGTAGGGTGGTTGTGTACACAAACTGCCAACACACATTAATGTTCAAACAGTATGTAAAAGTTAGTTTTGCATCCGATGACCCCTTAAAAAATGTATGGGTTTTGAATTACCATATAATGTTTAGTGAAAAACAGTAACAGGACATTCACCAAAGACTCTGCGTGATACATTATAATGAATATATATATATATATATATATATATATATATATATATATATATATATATATATATTAGGGGTGGGCATAGATTAATTTTTTTAATCTAGATTAATCTAGATTAAATCTTGGAATTAATCTAGATTAATCTAGATTAAAATGGCTAATTTGAATTCTGCTGAAGGCATTCAGAATATGTGTGCTGCCCAAATAATGACTTAAAGTCTTTGAGAATGGATCATAAAGCTCATAAAGCTTTTCTATGATAATTTGTTGATGAAAATAAATTATGTTCAATTAGATGTACTTGTGTTTACTAACTAACTAACAATGAAATTATTTTTTCTACCTATTAGATTGTGGTTTTTTTAACGTCAACACCTACCCAGCCCATTACATGTTACACCGTACTTTTATTTTGACAGGTTGCCGTGAAGTTTCTGTGTCATACAGTATGATATGATGCTAGTTTTCTCAAATGAAACGGTAAAAGTGACACTCACAGCAGTTTGGGAGATTGAGTTTATCTGTTCATGTGAGATGAAAATGCCAAAAATTACCGGGAGCGTCACGTGTGTTTCAGTATGCGTGTAGTAAAAGCTCGTCTCCGCAATGCATACATACAGCTAGGCAAACGGAACATATCGGATTCATATTAAAACGGTCTTTTTGCATTTCAGTTTTCACATACACTAGTCCATATCGCGATTTGAATTAAGTGACTGACCAACATTTGATTTATGAATCCAAAAAACGACGAATTTACGTGGCATTTCGCTATAGTAGATTCGGTTTTTATGAATGGAGGACTACGCGATCCCGTCTGTGTTTTGGCGGAGGAGACTTAAACGGGCGACCATATTCTATAGTCTTCGGTATACATCCGCGTTAAACTATCAAGGTGAAAGTCATCATAGCTTGCGTAGTTTAGACCCAGCTCCCAACCCAAATTTGAGAATAGATTAACGGCGATATTTTTTTTATCGCGCGATAAGTTTCACGTTAACGCAGCACGTTAACGCCGATAACGGCCCACCACTAATATATATATATATATATATATATATATATATATATATATATATATAATTTATTTTTTATTTTTTCCTTTGTATCAGAATATTCTCTTGTTAATTAAGTTTTTTTGTTTGTTTGTTTGTTTGTTTGTTTATTGACCCTATGTTTTTACTTTTGTTTGTTGTCTCTTCCAACGTCCACCATTCATTAAAGAGAATCATGATGGTTGTGTAATGAGCAATGAAAACTGCTAAATTAAATTTACTGTACTGGATTGTATCAGTCAGGCTCATTCAGGTCCATTTAACCCCTGCCTGTCTTTCTTTCTCTCAGGCTTTTTGTCTGTCTCTCTCTATCCTTGTTTTTTCATCCTTCACTCCTCAGATCCATGTCCAGTTTCTAGTTGGAAACGGCGGCTGTCAGACACAGGTGCAGCTGCTCTTGCCAGGTCCCAACGGTCGCTTTACTTGTGAATGAACTGAGATAGAAAATAACCCCAGAGTGCTTGTCATTACCCGTTCATGTCCCCGCCAACTTCTCTCACTCTTTCCATTCATCTTTTGATTGGAACACCTTAAGACCTGCCTATTGTTCATTGTCTGTTGTCACTGTCCGTGCCTTTTGATAAGGGTCAGTGTGATCTAGAGACGTATAGCATTATACTTATAAGAGCTAATCATTGCCTGACTGTGGCTTTGGATGAATTCTAGTGCCAAATAGCTTCCCTCCACACAGGCCTCGGGACATTGTGTCCTGTTCCTGTTGTGAGAGTGACCCTCTGCCTGAGAACCATCTGTGGCACTCTCAACTTGGACAGATGTTTCTTGGACTCATTATTCAAAGCTGTACAACAGATGGAGGAAATTCATGAAACAGTATTTCAAATGAGGTTTCAGATCCTCATGCTGCACTTCAAAATCTGTCACCTGAGAATTCCACACTTACATACACGTAATGTTGTAAGCCATCCAAGCTGTTTACTGGTAGACATTAGAGCTGTAGTATCAATATTTTAAACCTAACCTCACTGGAAAAATATGGCTCTACATTTATTTGTGAAAATAAAATATAGAAAAATAAAAATTCACTGCAGTTTCCAGCTGAAATGAACAACTGTGGCAGTAAAACATTTTTTTTATTTAATTTATTTTTTTATTTTTTATTATTATTATTATTTATTTATTTTATTTTTTTTGAGAGCAGACATGGTTTAAATTCAAGATTAAAGATTTTTGCCTATAGCAGGGCTGCCCAATCCTGTTTCTGGAAATACACTAATAAAAATAAAGGTGCTTCACGATGACATTGAATAACTTTTTTGTCTAAATGGTTCCATAAAGAACTGATGAACCTTTCTGTTTCACAAAAGGTTCTTTGTGGTGAAAAAAGGTTCAGTAAGATCTTCAGCAACAACCGATAATTACAGACAGGTGTGTCAGAGCAGGGTTAGCACTGAACTGAAAGGTAGATCTCAAAAAACGTAGCGCAGGACTGTGGTTGATAATTTTACATACACTTCCTAACACAATGTCCATTCGTACTGTCCATGTGTTTTTGACTTTGAGCAAAGGTGCGAACTGGAGGAAAGGATAGACATGGTCATGTGAAAAAGTGTGTCTGTGTTTGAGAGATCGGGTGCTGCCTGCCCTCCTCTTGTCCTCCTGATAGCTTCAGCAGTACTCAACATCATAATGCTGCTATTTACAGCGTCTACTCAATAAGGCAATATCTTCAGATCGATTTTTACAGCTGCTCACCCTCAACCTCTTCTCCAAGCACACTGGATTTGATAACTCAAGTGCTATTGATTTCTCTATAAGCAAAAATAGTCTTTCTCAGGGCATGCATAGACAACAGCTGTGGTGACAACCACCCAAAGTTTGTTTCTTTGATTCTTTCTTTTCTTCCTTTTTTTTTATTTCTTCTCACACATTTCACCTTTTTATCTCTTTCCTTTTTTTTTTTTTTTTCTTTTTTGTACATTTGGCTTGTCCACAGAGAACGGGTCGTATAAAGCGAGTAATTTCACAAAGGTCATGAATCTCCAGCGTCAAATAAACTCTACTTTATAGTGATCCCACTGGGGTCATTCTACAAAACTGGTGTATTTGGTGTCCTGCATTAGCATATTAGGACTTTTCTTATGAAAACTGCTGCCAACTTATACTTTATTTTGGTGGAATGATCTTCCTAACCCCATCTGGACAGCCAAAGTCCTTCCTCTAGCTTGTAGTGTTTTAAAAAAATTGTATTGCTAGAACTTCTCATGTTATTGCCAAAGACAATATACTCCTCCACAAAGTGTGTGAGAAAAGTTTCCTCTATTTTATGAGTTTATTTTGATTTATGTTATTTTATACAACAGTTCTTTCTGAACCTTGGATCTGACTGGCTGAGAGGAGTGTACTGTATATAGCAATATAGAAATTCTAAAATTTCACTGTTTGTATCACTCCGCTTGTGGTATTTATTACAGCGAGTGTCATGGTGGATTCCCAAATGTATAATTAATACAATTTTTGTGTCATGGAATGTAGTTTTACGAGTTTTAGGTAATAATGTACTTGTTTAGACCTCATATATGCGATTTGTTAATAAAGATAACGTCTTTAAATAAAATGTGCTTTTTAATGCTTTCTGAGATGTGAGCTCCATTGCGTCAGTGGACATTTAGCACTCATGAACCCGTCAAGAGCAGCCTCACCTCGGCCAGGTCTTCTGGAATTTGCCGCTGACTCTGATGTCTCTATAGTGGTTAAGCATGATATATAATTCATTAATTATTTGTTTCTCTCTCTCTAGTGCAAACTCTCATCACATTGCATTTTGTGAATTGAATGCTGTATATCAGAGCGCTGCTTTTGTACTTTTGACTGAATTGCTTAGCAACTTTTTTGATTTAACTTATATTACTCTTGCATTAGACGGCCACACAGGACTGTTTTTATCAGTGAGTCAGCAGTAAAAACTTTTATATTAATATAGACTGAAACGGTGTTGTAAACAAGGAAGTTATTTTAGTTTCAAAAGCAGCTTGTAAGTTGCAGCCAACAAATACACTGATCACCCTTAACAGATGAAAGGATAGTACGACAAAGATATTTTCCTCAACGGACGTTTTAACTAATGTTTCATTATAAATATGAGATTGAGCTGAAGAATAAATGTTGTATCAAATGCAGGTAATCGCACTTGCTCAGTCTATCTCACACTCATAATCAGAGTTGTGGACTCGAGTCAATGACTCGAGACTCGACTCGGACTCGAGTCACAAATTTGATGACTTGTGACTTGACTTGACATAATCAAAGATGACTTGCGACTCGACTTAGACTTTGACAGCAATGACTCGAGACTTGACTTGGACTTGAACCCTGTGACTCGGCAAGTCTTCTAAAGAAAAACTTCGGAGAGTTCTGATCAATATAGGCTGAAGCGCACTTAGAAAATAGTTTATCTTATCATCTAAGATAAATAGCTTACAGTGCAAAATAAATAAATAAATAAATACATAAATAAATAAATAAATAATTACATTTGGTTATCCCTAAATTGCAAACAAGTTCTTTAGAAATTATATCTACTGAATCTATATCTATCTATCTATCTATCTATCTATCTATCTATCTATATATATATATATATATATATATATATATATATATATATATATATATATATATATATATATATATATATATATACACCACATGATTCTCTGATTAAACATTAATTTTAGTCATAGGTTTTTTTTTTTTTACATTTTAGTTGTAAGTCATACAAAACCTTAAGAGGCTACAGTGACTTACCGGCACCACACCATAATTTGCTCTACATATAATATGCAAGCACAATTTAACATGGCTGAAAATGCTGCTTGAGTAAATGTCAGCCGTCAGACTGAAATACTGCACTTGTCAGAGCAGTTACTAACAGGAAGCCCAACACGTATTTAAAGGTTTTGACAGATAAGCATGTGATGTGATGTGCGTTTTTTTTTTTTTTTTTTTTTCTCACTCACACGGCTGAAATGGATATAAGCAGTGAATGGTTTACACGAGATACAATGGTCTTAGCTGTATCTCTAAAAAGGTTATAACGGTATAAAAAAGGAGAAAGAGGAGCGAGAGGGAGCACAAAATTCAAATGGATGATAGAGATCAGGCTTCATTGGCACGAGGGTATGTGTGTGCGTTGCGAGCAGACTGACAGAAAGTAATGGATTTCTGCGTCTGTTGTGATTAAGAGTGTGTGTGGAAGCTGTGATAATGTGCTGATATCTGTAGGGAACTGCCTGATGTTGGTTGCTGATAATGTGCACACTCAGACGTGCTTCACTGCTGCCCAACGCAACGGCTCCATTCTTAAGAGATTTATTTCCTCTCTTTTTTATCCTTCTTTCATTCTAAGGTCATGATTTTGAATGCTTAATATCAATGTTAATCATGGCAGTTTTGGGCGGACAGTGTTTCTGCTGAATTTTAGTGACCCTGCCCTTGACAGAAGATACTATCAGGCTGAGATGATATAAAATATTGCTTCAGCTGTTTTATTGTCCATCTATCT
>NC_133369.1:48547283-48581537 GCF_049309525.1 Garra rufa
AATCTATAATAAATAAATAATAAATCTATAATAATAAATCTATAATAAATTTGGTTTTCAAATAAGTGTATAGCAGACCATAAGAAGTGTTTTTTTTTTTTTTTTTCTCAGAAATGTTAATATAGTCTTAAGTTTAGTTCAGCAGAAGTCTAAACTGGCTTTTCATGTAATCTCGTTGCTACCTAAAAGGTGCCCGTATAGGGGGAAAAAAGCTACTTTGAAAGATAAGAAGAATTAGCAGTGTCTTTCAAACAAGTTAAATAATATTACAGTTATACCAATTGTTTTTGGAATAGTTTTATGTTATAGGTACTTGCTGTAAATAAATAAATAAATACAAACACTAGTTGATGCTTCACAGCACTCAAACTTGAAATTGCTGTTGAACCATAAATCATTATCAATCATTCATGCAACTGGAATACGTAAACAGACTAACAAAATAGACAACTTTAAAGTCAAGAGCGAACATCTAACACCATCCTACCAATACATACTCCATGGTTGCTAGTTTCAGTAGACTGTTTCAAATTGACAGTTATCACATGCATATCAGTGGAGATTTCATGCGTAATGAAATGTGCGGCAGATTTGCGCTCCCTGCGAGCGAAGATTCACCGTGGGCACAGGAAGAGTCTTTTCTATTTGTCTCCTTACATGAGGTAAAACATTTCATTACTCCCTGGCCTGCTTTATTATGCCGTTTGGTTTTGAGGGTATCATTTGCTAATGTGTGCCTGTGAGGGGTGTGAAAACAGCTCCAACCCCTGCGTGTCTTTAATAGCTTCCTCCATCTAATTCTGTGAGGTGGCGCCTCAGCACAGAGCCAAAGAAAATATTTAAAATGGTATTAGAGGAAATAATATTTGAGAGAGAGTGTCATTTACTTTGGTGTTGTGTTGAGATAAAAACTCAGATTAAGGCTGGAAATTGATTCTTATTCAAAGCCGGTTCCATTAAAAGACTAAAATACTGGAACCAAATGATTTTAGTTTTGTTAATGATTGTTGAAAGTTTGCACTTTTGTTGCACATCGAACAACATCCTGAAATACTTAACTACGTTTCCCACATCACTATTAAGTGGTGATGTGTCATTACTGAATCTATAGAGCCACTGCAAGATGATGCAAGCATTTTAGAAGAGTAATGAGAGAGAAAAACTGAATGCCACAACTAAGTCTTTGCATTGTCTTGTCCTTCCTTGCAACAACAAACAGAGTGCAAGCAATGTAGTCTAATTTGTGAACACACACACTGGGGGAAGAAAAAAATGCTGAAACAATTTTCACTCAAAATTGCAATTGAATGAATGCAACTCTATTAATTAGCATGCATAGTAGCATATTGGCTGTTTATTAGTACTTATAAAGCATGTGTTAATGCCTTATTCTGCATTACCATATTTTAGACCTAATACTTAAACTTAAAATGTAACCTATTCAATGCTATCTCACGGCCAATACGTACGTATTTCGCTCGTGCGATTTCTTCGATGGTTAAATTTAGGGGCAGGGTTAGATGTGGTTCTTCATACGAATTCCTACGAATTTACCACCTCGTAAAATGTATATGATTTTGCACAAATGAGATTTGGGTTGACCTGCCTTACTAGCTATTAATAAGCAGAACATTTTAAGAGTTTATTGAGACAAAGTCATAGTTAATAGCTATTTAATACTGAGAATTTGCAACCAATAATCTATTTAGAACATGGACACAATGTGATAGAATTCCAGTAACAAGCAGTTTGTCTGTCTACAACATCCACAACAAAATCAGTCAAAAATTGTAAGGGCACTTTCGCGTCGGACCTCAAAGTCGCACAGGATGTTAAAATTGTTTTAAAGTTATAACATAATATTCTGCAAATAATTGTGTAAAAATTAGGCATTATTACGTAAAACTTTGTACCTGTAAATCATACTTTTTGTGAAAAGGAATAAAAGTTGATGGAGTTTTACTGCTTCCGCTGTTCAGCTGGAAACTGCAGTGATTCATACATTTAGGTAAGTTTTTTTCAGTTTTGCAGAAATGTATATAAATGCATGATTTCCAGTGAGCCTAGGTTGGAAATAAGGCATTAATATCTGCTTTATAAGTACTAATAAACATCCAATATGCTAGTAATATGCATGCTAATAAGCAAATAAGTACTAAAATAAAGTGTTACAAAAATACAGAATGACTAATACAATCTATGTCATGGAATACATTTGCTGGTTTATTACAGTTTTAACTTTTGTTTCATTTAAATAATCTATTATTTCCTTCAGTCACACAAAATTATATTTAAATTCACAATAGAGCCTTTTAACATTAAATAATACACATAATCAGTACCTGGATTTATCACTGATATGGTTTATATGATGTTGCTCCAGCTGTTTCTAAAACAGAACACAATTTGCTCAACATATATATCAAAACCTCTGATTAACACGGAAAAGACGGCTTTTATAGCATATCACGGCGTCTGGTTAGCACACAGTGTAATGATTCACTTACTTACTGAATCTGTATCAAAGCAGCACTTTATATATTTCTTTGTGTGCAAAATAAAAAATGATCCAATAATTGCTACTGTATTATGTATTAAAATTAGGACTGTTTGAAATTAGTAAATTCTGCACAGAATAACTGGCAGTTGGTTGAAAATGCTGTCCAAGTTATACTAACTGCAGTGTTCAGAGTCCAGACATATGCTTTTGCGGTGGTAGATTGCTGTTCCGTTCTAAGACGTGGGTTTTGCCTGATTTAACTGCTTTTTCTGTCTCCTCCGCGATAGTAACTACCTCTCATCTACATTCAAAGCAAAGTCACTGACATCTCAAACGAGCCTATTCCAGTGTCACTCTGACGCGGCATGCCAGCTACGCTGAATGAAAGAAACACGTATTGAGACAAGCAATGAAAAAAAAAATAGAGGGCGGGACATCTGGCCAAACTGAGATGAACCAAAGAGACGCCTCACTGTGCATTCGCTACGATAGAGACAGTCTTCTGTTGACTTTCATCCCAACCTCAAACTCACAATCGTGAAGGTCTCTGATGGCAGCTGAGTGTCAGGAAACAATCGCTGCTGTTATCCCTCTAACCTGCCAGTGTGTATGACAGATGTTTGACACCCCTCATCTCCGCCTCACTGACAAGCAAGATGACTACTTCCTCCTCCTGTCAGAAAAGTCTGAACTCAACATGGTTTTGACAGGTAAAGGGTGGAAGACAGTCATATCACACTGTTGTCAGGTTTTTTGGCTTGTTTGCCGTCTTTGGAAAGTGCGTTGAGTTTGCAAAAGAAGCACTGTACCTTGCTGCATGAGGGAGCCCACGCCAAACCAGAAGCTGTTGAGAAGTGTAAAGTTGTTTTCTACCACATCGGAGCCTGGGTTACACGGATGGGCATCGTACCACTCGTACGGGCTGAACCTGTAGCAAGAACCAGAGACAGTTCTCAAAATTGACCTCTACATTTAAAGATGAAGTGGTTTGCACTACCAATGACACCAAACAGAACTGCAAAAATAATGGTTCTCTGAAAGTTTAACCACTAGAGACCATAATATCATAAGGGCTCTTCTGATTCATACTAGAACTACTGCAACTACATCCCTGCAACTATTGAGCGGCAGCCTAGTAACTTGTATAGCAATGTGCTAAAAATAGCTCAGAACACTTTAGCAACCACCCAAACATTGTGCAAAAACCGTTTAACAGAACATTTTTTTTAATAAAAATGAAAAGGAGTACATATGTTGTTGTTTTTTTGACCAACTTAAGTAGGAGTAGTTCACTTTCAGAACAAAAATGTACAGACAATGTACTCACCCTATGGTCATCCAAGATGTTCAGGTCTTTCTTTCTTTAGTCGTAAGGAAATAATACTTTTCGAGTAAAACATTTCAGGATTTATCTCCATATAATGGACTTCTATGGTGCCCCTGAGTTTGAACTTCCAAAATGCAACTTCAAAGGGCTCTAGTCTAAACGATAACAGCCAATGAAAAAAGGGTCTTATCTAGCAAAATTATGGGTTATTTTCTAAAAAAAAAAAAAAAAAAAAGAGCACGGCAAGATGAGCGTTTGAGATTAAAAAGTATATAAATCCATTATATGGAGAGAAATCCTGAAATGTTTTCCTTAAAAAACACCATTTCTTTACGGCTGAAGAAAGAAAGACATAAACATTTTGGATGACAAGAGGTGTGTACATTATCTGTAAATTCTTGTTCTGAGAGTGAACTACTCCTTTAAGTATATCTTTCTATGTAATGTCATAATTTCTTCCATTGTCTTTGAAATATGGTTAAAGTGATAAACTAAACTATGGGTGTGTTCACACTTGTCACATTTGGTTCGATTAAAATGAACTCTGGCTAAAATGAACTCTGGCCATCCAAACCCTGGTGCGCACCAAACAAGTGGACCGAGACTGCAAAAAAATGGATCTCGGTCTACTTCCAAACTAACTCTGGTGTGGTTCGAATGAAACATGAATGCAACAAGGACCAAATACTTCTAAACGAACCAAAAAGAGGAAGTAATGACAAGATGCGATGCTATGCGACATGATTTCACGCAGAGAACAATCGGTGTATCTAAAACACAACGAGCAATGGGCAAATGTGGTGTAATGAGGAGGTAAAGTGACTTTTATGAGCTTTTTGTGAGTTCACAGGTGGTGAAAATAAAATCATAAACATGCAAGCGGACTAAGTCCTCTAAAAATATGGTTCTCTGTCCACTTCCAAGCAAACTCTGGTGTGGTTCCAATGCACCTTTTTCTTCTGTTTGGAGTGTTCGGTGATTTCTGTCATGAAATATACATCCTCTAACCCTACCAATCAGGTTGTGAGCGTATCACTATGCCTCACTGTTAAAAATGCCAGTGTGAACCTATACTAGATTTGAAGTACACTACAATGGTACAGTCAGTTCAATTACGTACACTGTTTTTTTTTTTTTTTTTCTTTCACAATGGTGGTCATTAAAGGGATAGTTCACCCAAAAATGAAAATTTGATGTTTATCTGCTTACCCCCAATGCATCCAAGATGTAGGTCAATTTGTTTCCTCAGAAAAACACAAACGAAGATTTTTAATGAAAACCGGTGCAGTCTGCCAGCCTTATCATGGCAGAGGATGGGCACCAAACCTTTAAAAGTAAACAAAAACATGCACAGACAAATCCAAATTACACCCTGCGGCTCGTGATGATACATTGATGTCTTAAGACACGAAACGATCGGTTTTTGCGAGAAACTGAACAGTATTTATATCATTTTTTACCTTTGATACACAGCCACGTCCATCTGTCCTGAGCATGAGTATGGCATCAGTCACGTCACATGTGCACACGCTCTAGCGTAGAATACGCAAACGCCGTAAGGGGAAATCAGTGAAAAGTCCCGGATGATTTTTTTGCGCAAGCAAACGTAATCTTTTAGCTTTAAATCGGTTTGAACAATCAGGATAAGCGCAAGTAATTACCATTTTGAATAGCCGCTATACCCACAATCTCTGTGCACTGTGTAAACAATGAGTGTCGTATACATGCGACAGATCGCTTCCGGCGTTTGCGTATTCTACGACAGAGCGCGTGCACATGTGACGTGACTGATGACAAACTCGTGCTCAGGACAGATGGACGTGGCTGTGTATCAAAGGTAAAAAATGATATAAATACTGTTCAGTTTCTCGCAAAAACCGATCGTTTTGTGTCTTAAGACATCCATGTATCATCACGAGCCGCAGGGTGTAATTTGGATTTGTCTGTGCATGTTTTTGTTTACTTTTAAAGGTTTGGTGCCCATCCACTGCCATGATAAGGCTGGCAGACTGCACCGGTTTTCATTAAAAATCTTCGTTTGTGTTTTTCTGAGGAAACAAAGTCACCTACATCTTGGATGCATTGGGGGTAAGCAGATAAACATCAAATTTTCATTTTTGGGTGAACTATCCCTTTAATGCATGGTAAAAAAGTTTCATATAGTGGAATGTGCTAATAAACTCTCTTATGTTACTAGCACAAAGTGACTTCTGACTTCTAATTATGAACTCTTAGTTTAAGAGTGGCACTTTACTTTAGACTAGACTTTACAATCATGCCAAAGGCGTTTATAACCCCAGGGAAATGTCTTACATATTGGCCACTTCTGAGTATTTTGTTGAAATCAAGGCAAGTAGTCGTTAACTGTGACAAGAGTGCACATCTTGGCTCTTTTCAACAACTTGTTAAACTATAATGTAATTAACTCTGGACACTCCCAGCAACTGCAGATGTCTGTAATTTCCCTTATAACACCTGTCCTTTAACATCTACAGTACAAGGAACATCTCAAAGCAGATGCTTGAAAAGATGAGAGACACAGGTATTGCCAAGGGACTTGTTAGCAGAGCACAAGCACCATAGCTGCAAACTCACAGAAGACACTTTGTAGGATTGTATTTGTCGATGTGCATGTTTTCACTTACTGCCTGGGAAAAAAAGAAAGAGTCTGTATGTCTTATAATACATGCATGTGTATTACTCATTCACTGTCTTTATGAAAAAGCTGTGTATTTTTAAAACTAAATTATATCTCATATTCTTCTTATACAGATACATTAATAAATATGCCTTTTTTTTCAGGCTGATTTGCCTGATGAGTACAAAACACTGCTCAGTTTGTTTAAACAGCCAAACCAGCCACATAGCAATGCTGACTCAACCAATGATGTGACCAATGGGGCAGGCCATCTCTTTTTTTCAAACAAAGTACATTCTATATTGGTACTCAATTCTAACTTGTAGTAGATAAAGCGTAAATATAAACATCATGCACTGGAGCATGGATAATTAATAAGGTATTTACACAGTTTTATCTTTTGTTGCTAGATTTAGTAACTTGTTATTGTTACATCTGGACTTCATTTTCTACTCACAATGACACATCATCACTATTTGAAGTCTCTGTGTTCCGATGTAATATCTACATAACATTACTAGATATCATAACATTATTATAACATTATCAGATATCATATAGGCACAATATCTACATAACATTACTAGTTATGTAGATATGGTGCCTATATGATATCTGTTGTATAATTTACTTAGATGTTTCTAAGTAACAAACACTTTGATTAGGTTTGATTAGGTGCTATATTAAGTAAAATTAAAGTATTGCTAAGCATTGCTATTCTTTGTTAAATTGACAACTTAGGTAAGTAGATTTGACTTAATTCTATATGTAAAATTCTATATGTAACATTTATTTAATTTCTTTATGAAAGTTCAACAGTAAGTAGATTGTACAGTAGCAGTAAAATGTGCAAATTGTTATGATTTTTTTAAGTAAATAAGTAAATCCTACATTTTTTTTCAGTGCATCCCTTATCTTTCCATCTTCTATGTGAGCAGTGTAAGTTATTCTACAAAAGTAATTAATTACTAGCTACTAACTACATCTTTAACAGTGTAATTGTCACAGTCAGGCTGGTTGAGAAGTGGAGATGGACGAGGAGAACCGGAGTAACTGAATAATTGAAGTTTATTAAATAAAACACTGCAAAATGAACAAATAAACAAAACCGGGAGCAGGAAATGAGCACATGTAACAAAACAAACGGAAGTAACAATATCATTGACCGACAAACGGGGTGTGCAAACACAGACTCTTAAATACACTGAAAAACAAGGCGTGGTCACAAACAAGCTAACAAGATGACGAGGGGGAAATACAAATATGGGCATGGAAGGAACCAAAAACACTAAACCAAAAGGGGGAGCAAATGGGACAAACCAAAAGTACTGGAAACAGAGGGGGAAAAACACTAGGAGAACAGAACAGAACAAGACATAATCCTGACAGTAATTAGATTGCTGTGCTAATTACTCTCTAACTAAAACATGTTGCAGTACTTATTGCTATACTTTCTAAATCCCATATCATCCTCAACCAGTTAAACAAATGCAGGATAGACATTAAACTGCTCTTTTAATTATTTTAAATTAATAATAGAACATTGCACAAATTATTATTGAACTGACTAAGGCATTTAAAAAGAGAAAGCTAAGCTAAAAACACACATTTTAACGTTATAAATGTTGATGTTAAATCCACTATTGTTTTAATTAGAATTGTCCTTTAGTCTATAGAGTATTTAGTGCAATTACTTCAGAAGTAACCCTAGCTTTACTTTTCAAGTGAATAGTAATTAAATTTCAATAATTAATTACTTACTAATGCATTACACCCAACACTGTATTCCACAAGTATCATGTAACCTGGCTATTTATTATCTCTTATTCGAGTACACTTAAACAAAAAACAAACAAACAAAAAAACTAATAATAATAATAATAATAATAATAATAATAATAAAGTTCATTCAACTTAAAAAAGCTAGGTTGTACTAAGTGACAACTTAGATATTTGAATTGATTCAACTTAAAATTTTAAGGCAGCAGGGTAACAAATTATGCTGACTCAAATTGTGTTTTTTTTTTCCACAGACAGGAATGTCAGCATTCTTGATAGTCTGTGGTTGCAATTAAAAATAACCTCATGCATCTTCTTCTTTGGTTTTCATGTACTAAACTACATGAAGCTCTAACTTCTGGAAAATTGAAACCTGGATATGTTGTGGTCATTTAAAAGATAAAACCAGTAAGATGGTGGAAAAAACGTCCATTATTTCACACTTACTGGTGCACGAGAGATAAGGTTTCCGTTTGTACTTCTTGCCCATTCTTTTGTACTTCAAACATATATTTCCAGGCAAGAGCAGTGTTGCGATGAGTGATTCCTCATTCGACTGCTCATTCGAGGCCTGAATCCTTTTAGTCTGAGGTGCAATAACATTTCATCAAATGGGGGGTACAATGTCAGATGTGTCTTACAATTAGCATAGGGCAAAATGCATTCTTCCAACTCCAAAATCCATTTGTCCCCTGGTAATTAAATAAATACCACATCAGAACAGATTAAGTTGTCCTTAATTTCACAATAATCATTTAGCAATTTGTCTAATGCCTGATTGTACGAGATTTGACACCTGACGCTGTTTTTCATGAGACCTGAAGTCTTTCAGTTTGAGTTGTGGTGCAGTTTCATCAAATGGCTGAGGTCTGAGGATGTCCTATTATGTAAACCGAGTCTGACTTCTGTAAAGTCTCTAGTGCCTGTACTCTTCATTAATGGTCACTCTGAAAGCCGCTTCAGTGAGAGGTGCTACACACATTTCTGATTAAAACACTCCTACAAATAATGCCAATGCCACTCAAAGGACCCTCAAGCAGAGTGTTAAAACCTGGAAAACAGGCTTTACATGATTGAATGGATAACAAATTGTGCGATGTTTTCATCTCAATTTCATCAGTGGCAACCCGTTTTCACTCCTACAATGTCCAATACTGCATCTTGTCTGCATGTCACTATGCATACAGTACACCAAATGCATCCCATCTCACCAATGCAAACAGTAAGCTAACTGCTTTCAGTGAGTAAATGTTAAGGGCATTTAACTACGATAAAATTATATGTTAAGGTAGAATTTTGGGCGCCCTAATGATACATTGGGGTTTGATTTTCAGTTTGAATTTTAAAAGTCAGAATAAATGAATTTTGACATAATTTAATGTAAGAAGCAAAGAAAAGTCACAATAATTCATTACAAAAAAGCTTTCCAATATATAGAATTAAAGAAGTATTCCAAACTATTTAAGCTACATTCCAGGTCTTTGGAGAAATTGCTTCATGACAGACCTAAAATACTATGGTTTTGAAGAATGTAGTATGCAACATGAATCACAGGAACGCTATTTGTCCTTTTTGTGATTTTGTGGAATAAATTATTTTTTTACTGCACTTTTATCTGCTTGTTACATTGTTAATAATGTTAAGAAGTGGTTATCTGTCTTACCTAAACCATTAAGATAATTTAAGAAATTATGCAAATAAAAATACTGATGTTAAGTATGTCAGTAAACATACTACAAGGTGCTTTTGGTATTGGTATTGCATCAGTATCTGAGTGAGAATGCATTGTGTATGTGTATTATCTATATGCAAATGGTCAATATTTTAATATTTTGTATAGTGAAAAATGTGTACAAACTACATTTACAGATGTATGAATCTCAATAACAAAATATTAAACCAAGAGCCATGTGCAAACAATTGATGCTACAGCTTTTCTCAGGTTTCTCAGGCCATTTTTAGCAATGACTTTTAAAGGCATGAAGATGACCACTTGGACTTTGGGTCATTAAAAAAATGGGTTTTTGCATTTCCTGATGAAAATGTGTGTGATGTTTATCTGTGTGAAACTTGCTGCCATTATAAGAATGCTGTTTTCGGTTGTTATTATGATGCAATGCAATTCTTAAGATGTTTGTTATGTGCATATATGCTATGCAGTTGCTACAGCATTCTGGGTAGTTGTTAAGAGTTTTTTTAATGGCCAAAAAAAATGTCACCATCAAGTCCCTTTGATTTTCTAGTCCCTATGGGTACAGTTTGGTCCCCTAGCTTTAGCAAACACCACTAATAACACATTACTGTTTGCCCTTTGATGCTTTACTGAGTGAATTCACAGCACATATAGGAAGGTACCATGAAGGTTAATAGTCCTAGGTAACAAGGCCACAGGAACAATTGGTTGTCGCTCACCTGGCGATAACGAAGAGTACACAGCTGACTCCAAGGTAGGCCAACAGGATGTAGACCCAGATATCAGGGGTCATGGGGTTCAGGAAGGAGAAGAATCCAGAGTTGGTGCTGTTGGGTCTGCGGTACAGGATACTAATGCCAGTGTTCAAGAAAGGTTTGGAGAAGTCGATAGCTTTCTCCCGCATAAAGGTGATTGTGAGAGGAGCCACAGCAAGGTCAGCTCTCTGGAGGACAGGAAGCAAAAATTAGGATCGAAGAAGTGTTCAGAAAGTGAACAGAGACAGTCTAGTCAATACTATTCTCTGAAAATCAAAAATCAACATGGAACCAAACTGGCAACATATTTTACTTTCCTAATGCAATGTGCTTTTTAAATTAAACATGATATTTAACAATAACAATAACATGTTAGGCAGGACCTGACTCTCCATTAGAAATTGTATCATCAACCCATGATCACAGAAAAATGTGCCTGTGGTAAGACTTCTCCCAAACAATATTACATTGCTCCAAGCAGTAACATAATCTGGATTACACATTAGATACTGTAGTATGATTGCTTTTGATTACTTTTAGATTACTTTAGACTTTTGAAAGAGACAGAGAGAGAACAAGAAGATAATAATAATTGGGGAGAATCAATAAAGTACTCTATGAATAATTTTCTGCCACAGTGTTAATAATATTTAATCATGTAATCCTTAAAAAAATAATAATAAAACATAATATAATCTAACTGCAAGTACTTCATTTATGGAATCTGATTACGCAAACCAGATTACATGTAATCAGTTACTACCCAGCACTGCGATTTTCTTGGTACTCCTCACCAGGGCATCGCCACACATGCTGGACACCATCTGAGCCAAATAAGTTTATCTTAGTCTTATCAGACCACAAGACATGGTTCCAGTAATTCATGCTCTTGGACAGGTTGTCTTCAGCAAACTGTTTGTGGGCTTTCTTGTGAGCCAGCTATGGTCTGAGCACTGAGCAGCTGACCTTCTACTTCTGCAACCTTTAAAGCAATGCTGGCAGCACTCATGCGTCTGTTTTTTGAAGCCAGGTTCTGCACCTGACACACAGAACGAGTGCTCAACTTCGTTGATCGACCATTGCGAATGGAACCCATCTTGGAAAACCTCTGTATGACCCTGACCACTGTAGTGTAATTAGGTTTCAGGGTGTTACTGAACCTCTAATACCCTTGGCCATCTTTGTGGAGAGCAACGATTCTAATTCTCAAATCCTCAGAGATTTATGTGCCATGAGGTGCCATGTTGAACATCTAGTGGTCAGTATGAGAGATTTGTACTCAAAGCACCACATTGTAACTGCTGTAATACAAGATACACAAGTTTGTATGGTTCTGTCAAGCAGACAAAAACATAAACATGGTGAATAGGACATGTGGCTTTGCATGGTTAAACAACATACAGTTATCACTTAGTGTGTACTCACTTTTGTTGCCAGCTATTTTGACAATAATGGCTGTATGTTGATTTATTTTCAGAGGACAGTACATCTTTATTGCTATACAAGCTGCACATTAACTACTCTAAAATATATCCAAGTTTAATTTCTATAGAATTGTCCCTTGAGTAGATATACTAAAATGGTTGCTAAAATGTGAGGGGTGTACTCACTTTTGCGAGATACTGTATATGCATATATAGCATGCACAGTAAAACACAACAAAAATAACTTTTTTTTTTTGTCCCGATAATGTGGATTTCCAATAATATATGAAACACAGTAAGACTCAGAATGTGTATTAAGAAAGTAAATGGAGACATTTCAGTTTTAAATTCGCACAGTTGGCGTGCTTCAAAAGGCAAAGCACACAATCACTAAATTAGCCAACTACTGCAAATTGAACATGATGATTGTATGAAAAAAAAAAAAAAAAAAAAAAACACAATAACTATTAAAATAGATGAAGCCCATTGTTTGAAAATCCATTGTTCCTTTTTAATGGAGGTATCTACAGTAGGCTCTGTACTGATGTTGGAGCAATCACAGGCTGACAAAACAGAGCAATTGTAACACATAGATCATAATAATATAATTGTTACCAGAAATTATATAAAAACGTCTCTCATGTGAGAAGTATAGATATGACAGCACACAAACCATCCTATCACACTCCGTAACACGGGCAAATTCACACCCCAGAGGCTCAAAGTCAGAATTGCCAAGGTGACTCAACTGTTGAAACAAGTGGCCTAGTTTCCTTGCTGTCTGCTATTACATTCCCTCCCTCTCTGTGAATCGCAAGAGCAGGGAGGCGTTCACTCGCTGATATCTGGCTGCATATTTAGAAGGTCACCATTTACATCGCCTTACCCTGCTTCCTTCTCTCCAGGGTTGGACAGGAGGTTAATGAAACCAGCTGCTTGGTGCACGCTTCACTGCGTCCTTCCCCCTAACATGATGAAACTCGCGAAGGGGTTCAGACTCTGGTCTTTACAAAATACTGCAATTCAACCATCATGGACTGAAGCATTTTCATCACAACGTGATGTCCTTTCTTCCTCCTACAACAAGACCGCTGTTACATTTACTTGGCTTTCTGTGACATTTCATTGCTGTGACCTGTCCTGGTGGTTGGAGGGTGAATTGTACTGCCTTTCTTTGTATTGCTCTGTCTTTCTTGCAGCCTGGGCTTTGGTCTTGTTCTTTTGGACAGTGGTTCTGAAAAGAGCCACTGTTCTGATTGACAGACCTGAGTGCCTAAAAATATAGTACAGCATGTGGCTAACAAGGGGAAAAGAGGGAAAACAAAGAACGAAAGCTCCAGTGTGTCTACAGGTTGGGTACCTGCAATCTCATTAAATATTTAGATTACCGACACAGTTTTTTCTTTTGTTCTCTCAGCTATCCGCGGTAACCATTCAAGACTATGGATCTCACCTGCAGGGCAAGGAAATCCCTGCTGAAAACACTAGCATGCTGGTCACCAAGCTAGAAGCAATACTTTCTTGGTTGACAACTTTGCCAGCTAATTTAGTGGTTAAAAACTGTGCATATACTTTTTTAAAATTATTATATATTTAATTCTTTATGCCTCATGAAGTATCATATTGTGAAATATGGAGGGGAAAAAACACCGGTTTTAATCAGAAACCCAAGCTGAGCAAAAATATGCAATTTGGTGCAGTTTCTGACATTTATATGGACAGAAAAGGTAATACAAGCTTCTAATAGTTTTTAATGTCATTTTTTTTAACATTAGCATTATGGTAGTTATGATCAGGAGTGATGTTAGTAAAAAGAATCATGGCAGTGCATGTTTTTTTTTTTTTTTACATTAATATTTGTATTATTTGATTACCTCTGAGTACCTTTTTTTAAATCGATGCAGGAGGGTTAAATAAAATGCAGATAAACATCAGCATTATTTTTATTTTATTATTAACTTGGCTTGAGAAAGAGAACTTACTGATATGATATTTAAACTTATTATTATTCTTTCTTATCTGAGACTAAAATTATCAACTCGTCCTTTTAACTCTACAACAACCAAACTCAGCCCAGATCTTTAGACTGTTCTGAAGTTTGTTGCTATATCTTTATTAACTGATCGGACTTTTAACTGAACTGATTTTCCTAAAAATAACGATCAAAACTGGGAAAAATCCCATAGACTTAGGCTACATTGACGGAATGTTCAAATGAGCCAAGACTTTTCAAACTCCAACTGTCAAAATTCACAGAATCCCTTGAGACTTCTATGTACTATTTCTAATCCATTCAAACTAACTTGCTAATCATGCTAACGATATGCTAATAACAAAGCTAATCGTGTTAACAACATGGTAGTAACTTGCTAATCATGCTAGAAACATGTTGGCAACTTGCTAATCATGCTAGAAATGCTAGTAACCTGCTAATTATACTAGAATAATGCTAACAACTTGTTAATTGTGTTAGAAACATGATAGCAACTTGCAAAATAAGGCAAAATAAGGGCGGTGGAGGTGTTGCGATTTATGTGGATAACACTCTGAGATTCAAAGTTCTACATGATATGACAACTGTGGTTGACAACTTACTTGAATGCTTATCAATCGAACTGTGCATGGAGAAAAGTAGAAATGTCATTATAAGTTGTGTTTATAGAGCGTCAGGTACTAACATTTATGATTTTACACAGTGGATAGAGGGCATGTTTTCAAATAAAAGTATTAAAGCTGTTTTTATTTGTGGAGATTTTAACATTGACCTGTTAAATCCCTGCAAAGTTAAAGCTATTGATGATTTCATCGATATAGTTTGAGCCTATTTCCAAAAATCACCAGACCCAGCCGAATTACATCCCACTCAGCTACACTAATCGACAATACATTTACTAATGATATTGAGAATAAAACAGTGAGTGGGCTATTGATCAAAGATATTACTGATCACCTGCCAGTCTTTCTGGTATTTGGTGGAAATTACTTGACAAAAAGATTAGACTGGTCCAAACAAACTCAATACAAAAGAATAAGGTCAGAAGAATCTATCAATTCATTTAATCATGATTTGCTTGGGCAGAGTTGGGATGTAATTTATGAAATTGGGGACGTTAATAGTGCTTATGAGACCTTCCTAGAAATGTTTAGTGCATTGTATGATAAGAATTGTCCATTAAGAGAGTTGAATAAAAAAAATAATGCTGGTTGTCCATGGATCACAAAGGGATTACAAAATGCCTGTAAAAAGAAAAACACTCTTTACAGAGAATTTGTAAGTGTGAAAACAAAAGAAGCTGAAATCAGATATAAAAATTATAAGAATAAGTTAACTAGTATTATAAGAAAAAATAAGAAGGATTATTATAAGAAATTACTAAATGATAATAAAAATAACACTAAAGGAATTTGGAAAACATTAAACAGTTTAATAAGAAATGGTGATACATCAACCAACTATCCCAAGTACTTTATTGATGATGGTAAAGAAATCTATAATACTGAAGATGTTGCCAATAGCTTTAACAAATTTTTTGTCAGTGTGGGGCCTGGTCTTGCTGACAAAATCCCAGATCCTGGGGCAGCTGGTAGGGAAATGGAGGAGCTGTTGGAGAGAATTCCTAACTCAATGTTTTTGTGTGGTGTGGAGGAAATGGAAATTTTAGATATTGTTAACAATGTAAAAACAAATTCTCCACTGATTGGAATGGAATTGATATGGCATTAATAAAACAGGTCATTATGGGAATTTTAAAACCACTAACTTATATATGTAATTTATCTTTTCAAACTGGCACCTTTCCAGATGCAATGAAAATAGCCAAAGTTATACCTCTGTTTAAAACCGGGAGCAAACACCACTTCACAAACTATAGGCCAGTTTCTTTACTACCACAGTTCTCAAAAATACTAGAAAAACTATTTAATAGCAGATTAGATGCATTTTTAGAAAAGCACCAGCTACTAGCTGAAAGTCAATATGGTTTTCGCTCAAATAGATCCACATCTCTTGCATTAATTGAATTTGTAGAGGAAATCACAAATGCAATTGATAAGAAACATTTTGCACTAGGATTATTTATTGATTTAAAAAAAGCATTTGACACAATTGATCATGATCTATTAATTTTTAAATTAGAACGGTCGTATGGCATCAGGGGAGTAGTACTAGATTGGATCAAGAGTTATCTAAATATGAGGCGTCAGTTTGTGAAATTGGGGGATTGCTGTTCTCCATGTCTGGACATTGCTTGTGGGGTCCCCCAGGGGTCAGTACTGGGGCCAAAATTGTTTATTTTATATATCAATGATATGTGTAAGGCATCTAAGATATTGAAATTAGTTCTATTCGCTGATGACACTAATATTTTTTGTTCAGGAAATGATTTAAGGCAATTGCAGGAGGTCATTATGAAAGAAATGATCAAATTAAAAACATGGTTTGATTATAATAAATTGTCTTTAAACTTGTCTAAGACAAAATTTATGCTGTTTGGAAATTATAGAAATGATAAGGTACATATAGCAATTGACGGGGTGGTTATTGAGAGAGTATCTGAAATAAAATTCCTTGGAGTCACTATTGATGATCAAATGAATTGGAAATCACATATTAAACATCTTCAAAATAAAGTATCAAGGAGCATCTCAGTAATTAATAAAGCAAAATCATTTCTTGATCATAACTCACTCCGCATTCTCTACTGTTCACTAGTATTACCATATTTAACCTACTGTGTTGAAGTCTGGGGCAATAATTATAAGAGCACACTGTACCCATTAACTGTTCTTCAAAAAAGAGCAGTGCGAATCATTCACAAGGTTGGATACCTGGATCATACTCATTCACTTTTTCTACAGTCAAAAATGTTGAAATTTACTGACATTGTACAATATCAAACTTTACAAATAATGCATAAGGTTAAAAGTAATAAGCTTCCAGGGAATATTCAACAATTATTTGATTTAAAAGAGGGGCATTATACTTTAAGGGGACAATTTAATTTCAAAAGGCTTAGAAACAGAACAACTATAAGAGGTTTCAGCTTATCAATTTGTGGGGTGAGGCTATGGAACAGTTTGAATGTGGAGTTAAAGCAATGTCCAAACATAATACAGTTCAAAAAAAGGTATAAACAGATGGTTTTCCAGCAGTATAAGTATGAAATTGGGTGGTAAGGTGGAGATGTTGTGGCTGTTTGTGCATCTATGTATGTTCATGCTTGTGCTGTTTGAGCATTTATGGATGAAGACTTGTGAATAGGGCATATGGATGTTTATGTATATATGGAAATTTGTATGTATTATGTATGTGGGTATGTTTGTATATGTGTATGTATATTTGCATATATAAAGATGTGTATGTATATGTGTGTGTATTTATGTGCAGGTATATGTATATATCTGTGTATATGTTTGGGGGTGTATATGTTTGTATACAGTATATGTATGTATATACTTCAGCTCTAGTAAATACTAACTAGTAACTTGTTTTCCTTTAACTGTATGATTTAGTGAGAGGGGGTGGGATTAAAAAAGTGAAAACTTCTTCCCACTCCTTTTCAAATATGCTAAGAAGAAAAAAAGAAAGAAAAAGAATATATATAGGAAGATCGTTGTTTTTTTTGCTGTCTTGTTGACATGTTTCTTGCATATTTGAAATAAAATGACAATCAAAAACTTGCTAATCATGCTAGAGACCTGTTAAAACATGCTAGTAACTTGGTAATCATGCTAACAACATACTAGCAACTTGCTAATTATGCTAGTAACACGCTAATCATGTTAAAAACATGCTAGCAACTTGCTAATCATTTTAAAACATACTAGTAACTTGCTAATCATGCTACAAAAAGTTAGTAACCTGCTAATTATACTAGAATAATGCTAGCAACTTGCTAATCATGCAAGAAACATACTAACAACTTGCTAATTGTGTTAGAAACATGATAGCAACTTGTTAATCATGCTAGAAATGTTAATCATGTTAAAAACATGCTAGTAACTTGGTAGTCATGCTAACAACATACTAGCAACTTGCTAATCATGCTAGAAAAAAGCTAGTAACCTGCTAATTATACTTGGATAATGCTAGCAACTTGCTAATCATGCAAGAAACATACTAGCAACGTGCTAATTGTGTTAGAAACATGATAGCAACTTGTTAATCATGCTAGAAACATTAATCATGTTAAAACATGCTAGTAACTTGGTAATCATGCTAACAACATACTAGCAACTTGCTAATAATGCTAAAAACATGCTAGCAACATGTTAAAAACTTGCTAATTATGCTAGTGACATGTTAATCATGTTAGAAACATGCTAGCAACTTGCTGCTAAAACATGCTAATAACTTGTTAATCATGCTAGAAAAAGCTAGTAACCTGCTAATTATACTAGAATAATGCTAGCAACTTGCTAATCATGCAAGACACATACTATAAACTTGCTAATTGTGTTAGAAACATGATAGCAACTTGCTAATCTTGCTAGAAATGTGTAATAATGTAAAAAACATGCTAGTAACGTGGTGATCATACTAACAACATACTAGCAACTTGCTAACAATGGAAAACACATGCTAGTAACATGTCAATTATACTAGAATCATGCTAGCAACATACTAGTTACTTGTTAGTCATGCTAGAAACATATTAGCAACTTCCTAATCATGCTAGAAACAGGCCATTAACATGCTAGAATCATGCTAGCAACATGTTAGTAACTTGCTAATCATCCTATAAACATGCTAGCAACTTGCTAATAATGCTAGCAACATGTTAATCATGCTAGTAACTTGTTAATCAATATAAAAAACATTTTAACGACATTCTAATCATGGCAACAGCATGCTAGTAACATGCTACTCGTGATAGCAACATGCTAGTAACTTGCTTATCTATATATCTATCTCTGACTCAGACTGTATTGTCTTCAAAACATTCCAACTTTAACCTTTTAAAACTACTTTAAACGTCAAACTATTTAAGACTGAAAACAATCAAACGTAAAACTTTTTAAACTTTTAAAAAACTTTTCAAAAGTCTGGCTTGGCTGGTCTGGCTTCCTCAAGCCAATTTAAAGTTTGTTTTTACAAACTTTTTTATCTAGTTATAATAATAATAATAATAATTATTATTATTATTATTATTATTTTTTATTTTTATTTTTTTTTTGTGAGAGCAAAACATATTGTGTGATGTAGTACAATGAAAGAGATGGACAAATCATTGTTCTTCAACATTTACTAGCCTACCTTAAAAAAACAAAAAAAAAAAAAACATTACAAATTTGCATTACCGAGAGGTAATTACACCAAAGCCAGAGCCAGATTTGAGACACAATGTCAATATTCGCTCATGGACAATGGACATGTCAATATCATCTGTGATAATCCTTTAAGGATTTGCCTTTGCTTGTCAGGTCGTAATGAGAATGATTTAGCTTGGCAAAGTGCTCAGGACTGTGAATGTATGTAAAGGTCCTACACAGTCCAAGTCAAAGTTAGTACAGCGAGACAATGAGCCAGCGCTGGTACATAACCTTCCGGCTTATCCACCGGAGCAAAGATTAATTACTATAACAGGAAGAAATGACATGCTAAGGCAGCCATTAACACTGGCATGGCTGGATGATTAATGAGATCATCAATTATAACTAAATCAAGTATAATAAGCCTGTTGCATCATTTAGCGCCTTTACCACCATGACCTTTAGCTTTGGAGTGGGATTTGTGGCCACTTTTGGAAAAAAGGAGAAAAATAAACTGTGATGCCCTACTTGACACAACAGCCCTTATGACTTTAATATTCAGTTATTCAGTATTTAAGAAGTGCTCATTTTCTTTAGCATTACAGATATCAAATGCTACTCTCCATGATGAAATAAAAACAAAATAAATATTTAAAGCTCTTTATTTCGACATTATATATTCCATGATTCTCCTGGAATGCATCTTCTATCTAACTCCCATGAGTGATCCATAATCTCCCAGAAATCTGTCACTGTGAGTGCAGCAGTCATAACACTTTTTCAATTTTTGTGCAACACAGAAAGATGGAAAACAAAACATATATTGTGCATACCTTATATTATTTATCAGCAACTTACTGTTGCTTAATCCTTTGCTGATTATTATATAGCAATGCATTTTTGCATTGTAAAAATATTTGCTCTAATCAGTAATCTAGTAAATATAAATAATATCTAAACATCTTTAAAACCAAATAATACATTTAATTATCTTGTACAATTTTGCTTCTAGAACATTTATTTTTAGGTTAAAAATCCTTATATGAAAATTAAAAATACTAACTACTAAATCAGGGTTATTATTGTTAGCTAAAAGTAAAACCACACAAACAAACAAACAAACAAACAAACAATAAATAAATAAATAAATAAATAAATAAATAAATAAATAAATAATAATAATAATAATAATAATAATAATAATAATAATAGATATCAAACTTATTTAAAATAAAATAAAAATTAACTGAAAAAAACATGAATACTTGAAATACTAAAATTATTAAATGCAAAGTAACTAAAACTAAAAAATAAAAAATGAATGTAAAAACCTATATAGACTAATTCAAATAAGTAAATAAATACATACATACATGGGTCAAAGACGTTAGGATGTCCACATCAAAATAAATTTACAAAAGTGATTTTATGTCCATAGAAAACACATTAAATGTAAGTAAAGTGTCTACTTTCAAGGTTTCAAATAAGTTTTTGGAGAATAAAATGTAATTTGGTTGTAATAATATTATATTGTCATTCAGTGTAACACAATATTTATGTAAAAATTCAAACAACATGTCTATTCTGACATGTACATATTAAAATATATAAAATAATAAGGGAGCATCTTAAATTTTAGTGTGTTTTAAATGAGTAAAAAAATCGTACTGACAAATGGGCAAAACAAACAAAGTAAAGTAAACAGAAAACGTTTGAATTATATATTAATATGTTATTTATTTATTTATTTTTATATTTTATCTTTTTAGGAAACACAACCATTTAAAGCAGTATTACACTTATTGTTTTTATGCTTAAACCCTTTTTTGTCTTTGACCCACATACATACATACAAAATTGCTAAGCCTTTAACTAAACTTAAAGTAAACACATAAAAATAAAAAAAAATCAAATTTAATATTATAAAAAGTACATAAAATTACACAATAACACTGTTTGGAATACTCCAGATTTATTTATTTTATTTTATTTTATTTTATTTTATTTTATTTTATTTTATTTTATTTTATTTTATTTTATTTTATTTCTTTATTTTTGTGAGAAGTTCTCCTGTGCATATAAATACTAATAATTCATGCAACTATTAGTGAATGAGACCCAGTGATTTTTGGCAGTGGGATGCCTATCACTGAAATGCCGATTTAGTTTTGTGAAAAGTCTGATAATCCTTCGTTTTAAGGGGCTCAGTGACCTACAAAGACGAATGAAGACGTCTGACTTATTTTGATAAACCTACACGAGCACATGCCATTAAATAGATGTACTAGGGCAAAGGCGTTTGGTAATTCAGTTATGAAACCATGATTTATGTGAACACGAGGGGTGACAGTTAAAATGTATCACCCTATGATTTAATGGCACTTTATCAGCCAAAAACTACCCCGTACTAATCCGTCGTTGCTTGTTGTCTTCTTTAAATCTACGAGCCCTCGATGGATGACCCTACACGCGCATGTCACAGGCAGCAATAACACACACTCATCGTGTAAAGAACAATACCGAAGTAATGAAAATTCTGTAAGAGCTAATAAAAAATACTGATGAAAATAAATTGAGCTGATAAATAACTTTGACAAGAGCCATTAATAACAGCCTCTCAGTTCCCCGTGCACTCACAACAAGGGCTCTCGAGCAACCGAGTTCTTGTCTATAACTGAAAACAGTCCATGTTTGCTGTACGGATAGCGAGGCAGTCGGAAAAGCCATTCTAAGTTCATGGAAATAACTTTGGAAATCTCATTCCATTAAAAATTTTTCCTTCTGCGCTCAAGTCTTAAATTGTTTTCATGAAAGGCTCAAGGCGCAACATTTGGTGAAAATCGGTTGAGAAATCACCGAGTCCATAAATCCGTCTTCAGAGATAAGGCTTTGAGTTTACTCACATGAAAACACTCTATCTAGCTCAGCCTCATGTGGCAGGCCGAGGTCAGGTCCCAGAGCTTGTTTCTTAGTTTGCTTTTCAGGTCTGCTGATTCCAGATCAGCTTATCTATATAGACAGCAGCAAGAAGGGCACTCAGCCGCAAAATGAGTGCTCCTAAAAATACACACTGCACCTTCGATACTGCGCAGGCCATCTGATAAGGCTCAAGTATACTACACACCCAAATCCGTCGCATTGAGCCCGAGGCTTAAAACATTCGATGAGACACTAAAACTGGTCAAATTCGTCGGGGAGATATTTATAGAAAAGCAATGATTAAAAACACCATGAGACTGACAGACTGAGAGCTGGAGTTTGATTGGGATAAGTGAGCTTGTTTATTATTTTTGACATGTTCAGAAGTGACCGCCGAGCCCGTTTGTATTCACCTTTTTAGCGCCATCAATAAATGAAGATTTGTTGCAAAAACAAATTCAGTGGATCTGTTTTAACTATGATTGTGGGATGAGATAACAAATGGTTTACACCTGTATTTAGTGCTGTCTACTTTTAATCAAATCAGCCCAAACAGATATCAGATTAACACCGGGTGTAAATTGAGTCTGTATCTCGCAAACAAGCTACTGCTCTCAAGGTGCAAACTACAAGAATTGCATTGTCTTGTTTTCCCCATCTTCAATTAGACTATCCCTAAAGGAATTGAACAAAATAGTGAGATAGTCTTCAGTCTGTTTGTTTATTCTGGAAGACTGGTTACAGTTTGCTTTATACAGCTAAATTTGGGGAACAAGCTATTAATTATTGCCATTATCAATCCATCTAAACAAGATGACTTGTTCAGAACAATATAATAAACATACATCAGTAACACTTTATTTTAAGGACCCATTCTCACTTTTAACCTCTTAAACTCTTTGGCATATTTTGGACTTTTGGCATACCTGAATTTAAAACAGTGCCCTATTCACATACATTGAAGTAACTTGATAAAAATGGTCTCATTTAAAATAAAATATCCTACATTTTAACACATGGGTGGAATAATTTATATTTTTTGTTGTATTTTAATTTCATTATGAAAAATTAAAAAAATATATATATTTGAAAGTCTGTTATTTAAGATCTGTTTGGCCCATCGTCCTGCAGAAAGTTCCTTTTGATTTCACTAGGTGCCAGAAAACAGGGGGGGAAATAATTTTCTTTGTAACATTTTGTTTTTAAAAGTTATTGAGATTTATTTGAATGGAGGCAAAATATCCTCTAGGTGTCTTCATTTTGCAAGAAAAAGTATACCTGAATTTGAAATGCCCATTCCCACATGCATTGGGCTAAATGGATAAAAATGGTTTCATTTTACACAAAACACCTTCAATTTTAATTAATATTGCATTTGTTCACAATCCATAGTTTCCCAACTCAATTGAGCTGGCCGCTAGTGCGGTAAGGGGTGGTGCACATTTCGAGTTCTGAGACTCTGTTCAAAAACAGATTGGTCTAGGAGTTTGATCGATGTCTCTTTGGACAGATCTGATTGGGAGCTCTTCAAACATATGACACATTACGTGATGACACAATCGCCCGTCAATACAAACGTGTGAAGGCAAAACTAGTAGAAACCACACCATTCAACTCCATAGCATGCATTGATCGGAACATCTGTAATATATTAGAATGCCATGTAGCATAGTCTCATTTTAAAGATAACTACCTAATCTAAGTGCTGATATAAAGTTTTTGGCCACTTTTCGCACCGAAGTAGTAACCGGAGCAGGAATGTGACATAAATGTTTATTTGTTTACAGAAGTTATTTCCATCACTGTGATTCTTTTTTATCATAATTCTCTGTAATGTGTTGGATCGATTAAATAATCCCATAATCACATTTGGGGAATGAGAGCTTTCATTTGATATATGACTCATCTATGTTTGGTAAGTTTGAGCGATATGAATATGAATGGTACTACGTTGATCTTCACGGGGGGTGGCTTGTTTGTGGGGGCGAATTCAGACCTTATTATCTTACGTTATGTAACATAAATGCTAAAACGATGCATGTATTCTGAAAGTTTAGATTGTATGCGTTCAAAATATCCTATATATGGTTATATTTGTGCTCCAACATGTCTAATATTAAAAAAAAAAAAAAAAAAAAAAAAAAAAAACACGCAATGACGCAATTCCTATACTGGTACTGGTATTACAAGCTTAAGGGGTTAATATGTGTCTTATGCAGTAAGTATTAACAAACACCCAATATGCTAGTAATGTGCATGTTAGTTAATGCCTTATTCTGCATGAACATATTTTAAATCCTTTAAACAACTACCTTACTAGCTATTACTAAGCTGACATTAATAGTTTATTGAGGCAAAAGCCATAGAGTAACAGTTAGTTAATAGTGAGAATTAGACCTTAAAATAAAGTGTGACTAATATGACTATTATTATAAATATTATTAAAACTTTTAAAATATTAAAAAAATATATTATACAACTTTTGATTTTAATAAAATATTGGCAAAAGTTGGAATTAAAATTAACAAAACATTTAAAATACTTCTGAGGTATTTAATGTAATATGTTAAATAATGTAATGAATTTCTTTTAAACAAATTGAAACTTATGATAGTTTTAAAAACAAAGACTAAGAAAACTGTAACAACTATTCTTTTTTTCACTCAAGCTGTGAATCTATTAAACATTCTTTCAAAACTGCAGCATGTGCTCATGTAGAATGTAACTCTAGCAATTGAAAGCACTCACAATGTTATCACACCCAGTTAACACCACAACACAGTTATCACTGCTATCACTATGTGAATAATAGTATGCAGAATTGTTCACACACTAGTTAGAACCTGACAATGTCTAAAAATCGGCACATATGGGTCCACCGGCTTCCAAAAAGTGCTCAAATTAGAGAAAAGATAAAAAAAAAAAAAAAAAAAAAAAAATGAAAGAAAGGAGAATATTTGTCTCTGATGAGATCTATGCAAATGTAGTTCACTATCTTTTTAGGACACAATGATATCTGCCATGTGGAAAACATGGATGGAATCACAGAATCCATTCTTAAAATGGAATTTATAGAGCATTGTCACATAATTTGGTCAATTTTAAATTAATAAATCAAAAGGAGTGCTGTAAAATGAATCATATCACATATAGACAAGTGTCTGTGAGCACTGAACCGTATAATAACTGCTATTGAAATATGAAATCTGCATGTTCTTCGAATCTGTGTGTAAATGAGTGGTGAAGTTTTGTCTACTGCACATACTGAAGTACACGCAACACTTGTGGTGTTTTCAGTGTCTGCTGTCTCACTATATGAAGACATGAACACATCAACTTCATCTTCAGAGCTGCTCTGAGAGTCACTTCACCAGCATTTCACCATTTCATTAAAATAAATAACTAAATAAAATAAAATCTCAAAAGTCTTCATTACAACCCCAAAACAAATTATTACTTACAACATTGCAATTTGTACAGCTGATTTTGTTATTCTGATTGTACAATTATAGAAATGAGAAATGCCTTACTTGTTTGGGAAAAACTGCTTTCTTCAACCCTTATGCTCATTTCCTATTCTTTCTACCAAGTTGACTAACTAAATAATAGTGCACCACATGTTTACCAGATCTATCACCTAGTGTTTGTTTAGTTAGCCTGACTCTGTTGAACTCAGCTGGGGTTGCCTGTAATATGAGGAATCACAGTTTTGACATATTTTTTTTTTCTCAGTGCAATTCTCTGCTGTGCGTTTTTTGATGAAAAATGCCGGATGTCCACATTGTGTCTCTGCTCCGCTCTACACTCATTAGGCTACTCTGTCTGACCGTGTCAATGCGTCGGTAGCTCTCCTCTCAAATTATGCGGGGGAGAAAGAGACGTTAGAACTGTGAGGGAGTAAAGGATTTGAGGCTACAGTGCTGAAAGCACATGCCCGTCTACAACCAAGTTTGGACTGAATAATTACCTCATACATATGACACCGGCTCAATAAGATGTCCTAAGAATCCCTGCAGTGTGGTGTACCCCAAACGCATAAAATAATTTGACACACCAAAATAAGTTTCATACATTTTTACAGTAAGGTGTTAAACTCAAATCTGAATTAGCCTCAACACTCTAAACCAGGATAAGTTGAATTTACTTAAAAAAACATGAGGAAACTAGTTGCCCTAAAAAATTTAACTAATGTGAACTTAAAAAAATCTGTTCATTTAACTTAAAATGTTTTGTAATATCAATTTGCAGTTAGTATAGCTACTCACTGGCTCCCAGAATGCACTGCAACATTAATAAATTATGAAACTGCTTTGCTTTGCTATTGGTGTTTTAATTTGCCAATTTAATTTGCTGTCTTGTAGCACAACAAAAAGAGCAAATAAAATGGTTATTGTTTCAATTAATAAAAATAAACACAATTAAATTGTTACCATTGTTGTGATTCATGTGCTGAATGTTAAAGTCTGTGTGTGACTCAAGCATATTATCGCAAATATTAAAAGTATAAAACTGTATCAACCCAGTTAAACATTTCTCAAGGTGTTTATAAAGAACAATAAAATAGTAAAGGATCACTGGTAAGCATGTAAAATGCAGCTAATTGCAGCTAAATACATCTAATGATTTAATTAGAAGATAGATCACTTTCTAAAAGCAATCTACTTATTATTTTTCTTCCCTTGAAATCAAATAACTCTGATTTCATGATGAATTTCTGCATCAATAAAAAGAAAGCTATAACAAAATAAACATTCCAAATGCCCAACCAAAGGGAATGCTAATCACTATAATGGTAAGTTATTTTTTTTTTAAATCAACATCAATTTATGAAGTCAGCTCGATGTTATCTTAAATATTTCAGTTGTATTGAAAGTTCAACATTCAAGATGACTTTGGGAAACTAGTGAAATAAAGATAACTGCAGACATGGAGGAAATGAGTGAAAAGTCTATTAAGAATTGCCCCACCTCAAAAACTTTATTTTCTTCTTCTTCTGTTGTTATTTTGCACATTGCCAACATATTAGTGCACTGCTGTCTCTCGCTGATTTATTAATGTTGTTGGTTCCTTTGTGGTTACTTGAATATTTTAAGTAAGCATTACTCAAAGCTGTATGTAAATAGTTTTACTTGCCTTAAAAGTAGCTGTAACTTAAAAAAAAAAAGTATAGCAACTAAGTAAAGATAACTAACTATATCTTAGTAAGGTGAACTATTGAGTTTTACAATGAACCCTCCATAATTTACAACCGACAGTATCTTAAATCTAAATTGGCTGATTTTACCTGTTATTACATTTCATTAAATTTGACGAGACAACTATGTTCCTCTTATACTTTTTCACCTCCAGCCATTTACACACACACATACCCCATCTCCATTTTTGACTCTTCCAGCCATAATCCCTTTGTTCCCCTCAAGGTGACTGCAATCGGGCCGGATCTGGCCAAAGCACAAGGAAGATTAAGTGCCGCTGCAGTAAGTCACCTCTCCCAACCCTTCCAGCACCTCGCCATTGACTCCCACCATATGACTTCCTCCACTAAATGCCACTTAAGCTATTACAGCTCTCCAGCCCCGGGCTTCTGGTGACCTCAGAGGGTGAGGACAGCGAAAGGGCGATGGGATGGGAAGCCAGCGCAGCAGCACCCTTTCCTGTGACAGGGCTTCCACCCCCAGCTTGACAGCACTGCGACTTGAGAGAATGGGCTTGGGGTACATTGAGGGGAATCAGCTTTCAGCATTGTCTAGTTCTGCTGACTCGGTAGAGGCGTTTAAACGTGTATTCGCTGTGGCAGCACTTGCCTCCGTGTCTTCGCAGTGTGTCAATGCGATCCAGGTGTGTTCTGTCACCTTTACAGCACACGTTTTGTGAGAGGAAGCAGTATTGGAGCAAGCAACACCTTCAAGTAATTGCGTTATTGTGTCATCTTGGCATTTTGTTTAGACATCAGAAAACCAGTTTTATTAAAGTGAAAGGCATACTTAGTGATGCAGGTACTGGCAAATCTGACTCAGCAGAAACAGCATTAGTGATGTTTGTTACTTAACCGCTATGATGCTGTACAACATGAATACTTACGTGTTCCATAAGTTCCTTTATCATTCCATTCCATTGGCCTTTATCATCTTGAAACCCATACTTTCCATCCGGCACCAGGTGGATCTCGTAGGAAAAACCCAGAATGCTGGCCAACTCCTTAAGCAGGTCAATACAGAAGCCCTCAAAGCGGTCATTGCCGACGAGTGCCTTGTCAGACTTCTTAAGCATGACATATGGCTCCTCCTGTACAAATACAAAATATCAATCAGAAGCATCTTCGAATGAGCTAAGGTTTCTCATTCAGTTTACTGCACACACAACTTGCAAACAAATTAATTCTATTACATAACCCATGTCAGTTTACGGTTTATGTTAAAATTGCACCAAGCAATTTCTGTGCCACTAGTGGCACCAAATGAAATTGCAGATTGTTTGAATGATTTGAGTATCAGGCTGGATTGCCTCAAACCAGCTTGAAGCAATTCTATTTGGCACCCCAGGATGCATAGAATTGACGAGTTTAAGTGCAGTGTAAACTAGATTAATGATCCTATTAAATAGCATTAGATTGGAATTTCTCTGCATTAGATGCCATGATTTGTTGGGTTACTTTAAGAAACATCAATGAAAATACATTATGCATTCCCATGTCTCGACCATCCCATCCTGACATTATTTTACTCCGATGGTCCATGACAATCTCTACAGGTCATTATTTTGTCTTGCCTCCTGCATTCCCTCACAATGAAGAAAGCTGTGCTATACATAAAAGGCCCCAAGATGTTCTTAGAATTGGCTCATGCAGCAGAGCTGGCGTGAGGTACTCAAATGTTGGCCAGAGAGACAGAAAGCACAGCCACAACCCTAGAGACACTGGTCCTGAGGGGCTCTCAAAACTGAAGCACTGTCCTGTTGTGCTGAGCCACAGTGATAAGCCCATATTACCCTGGGATGTTTACGAATAAAACACATTGGCATGTTGTACATAAAACATCTTCCATGACCCAGACATCCTTAACATGTACATCCCGAATCCACAATGTAAGGCTTGATGGAAGGAAAGTTTCAGGAAGAGCAGTTACATTGGCCAAGCCAGCTGTCCTCACCAGCTGCTACGCACACCTCTAGAACCATTTCCAACATCTGTATCCATGGAAATCTTTGCTAAATCCTGGCTGTAATAATCCCAATTTCAGAAGACTTTAGAAGTGGCTATTCAGTGTAGAAACAAACCAATGCTCACTGAAAATATGTGCTTGTGGCGATGTTTCTGGAACACCAATAGTAAGTACTTTATTGCACGTTTTCAGTTAAAATGTCCAGTGAGTGGCGTTAAAATGCACATTCAATACCTTAACATGGCTGGATTTGTATTACACTGCTTCAGGCACGAGTGTTGCTAAAATGTTAAGGCTCCATCGTGTTGGAAAATAACAAACACCCTACACCAAACCAACCCTAAACATACCCAATATTGTTAGCAAAAGCAAAAGTTATTAAAAACACATGTATTCTATGCAGGTTTGAGCTGTTTTTTTGTTAAACCATAGTTTCACAGCATTCATACCGGAGTTAGAAAACGCATGCATATAAAGTCAAATCTCAATATCGATATCAAATCTAACATAATTTAAACATGAGGTCATAATATCATATTGTGCAAGAAGCTGTGCTAAAATTAGTCTTTTTTTAATCGAAAATCTGGCCTGCAAATCATATTTTGTGTGAAAGTACTGTAATAAAAGTTGTCAGACTTTTATTGCCTTCTAGTGTTTATTTCAATGGTTCATATATAGGTATGTTTTTTTTGAGTTTTGCAGAAATATAGGTAGAAGCATGTGCAGTCGTGGCCAAAAGTTTTGAGAATGACACAAATATTAGTTTTCAAAGTTTGCTGCTAAACTGCTTTTAGATCTTTGTTTCAGTTGTTTCTGTGATGTACTGAAATATAATTACAAGCACTTCATACGTTTCAAAGGCTTTTATCGACAATTACATGACATTTATGCAAAGAGTCAGTATTTGCAGTGTTGGCCCTTCTTTTTCAGGACCTCTGCAATTCGACTGGACATGCTCTCAATCAACTTCTGGGCCAGATCCTGACTGATAGCAACCCATTCTTTCATAATCACTTCTTGGAGTTTGTCAGAATTAGTGGGTTTTTGTTTGTCCACCCGCCTCTTGAGGATTGACCACAAGTTTTAAGATTTGGGGAGTTTCCAGGCCATGGACCCAAAATATCAACGTTTTGGTCCCCGAGCCACTTAGTTATCACTTTTGCCTTATGGCACGGTGCTCCATCGTGCTGGAAAATGCATTGTTCTTCACCAAACTGTTGTTGGATTGTTGGAAGAAGTTGCTGTTGGAGGGTGTTTTGGTACCATTCTTTATTCATGGCTGTGTTTTTGGTCAAAATTGTGAGCGAGCCCACTCCCTTGGATGAGAAGCAACCCCACACATGAATGGTCTCAGGATGCTTTACTGTTGGCATGACACAGGACTGATGGTAGCGCTCACCTTTTCTTCTCCAGACAAGCCTTTTTCCAGATGCCCCAAACAATCGGAAAGAGGCATCATCGGAGAATATGACTTTGCCCCTGTCCTCAGCAGTCCATTCGCCATACTTTTTGCAGAAGATCAATCTGTCCCTGATGGGTTTTTTTTGGAGAGAAGTGGCTTCTTTGCTGCCCTTCTTGACACCAGGCCATCTTCCAAAAGTCTTCGCTTCACTGTGCGTGCAGATGCGCTCACACCTGCCTGCTGCCATTCCTGAGCAAGCTCTGCACTGGTGGCACTCTGATCCCGCAGCTCAATCCTCTTTAGGAGACCATCCTGGCGCTTGCTGGACTTTCCTGGACGCCCTGAAGCCTTCTTAACAATGCAGTGGAAAGTTTTTTTCAGGATTAAGTTAATTTTCATGGCAAAGAAGGACTATGCAATTCATCTGATCACATTTCATAAAATTCTGAAGTATATGCAAATTGCTATTATAAAACCTTAAGCAGCAACTTTTCCAATTTCCAATATTTCTCAAAACTTTTGGCCACGACTGTATTTCCAATCATCCTGGGTATAGGTAGGAACTGTACTAGATCTGTCTGTCTCCTTGCTGTTGGGCTTGAACCAGGTTCTACAATGTATGAAATGGTGTTCTTACAATGCAGAGGTCACTACCAAGTCCTCTTACGCCACATATGATTGAGATTCCCTTTAAGTGCACTGAAACAGCATCTGATGGGGCTGCTGCCAAAACCATTCAGAATATATCTTTTAAATGGCAAATTAGTCCACCTAATCTACAGATGAGTTCCCATTACAACACTGAAATACTGTTATAATGGAACTATGAAAGTACACCAGCTTGCGATGAGCTTGTGCACGTTGCTGTACTTCAGTTTCCCATCTACAAACAGATGGTTTAGTGGAACGGTTTAATCAGACATTAAAACTCAAGTGAGTGGGTGCAATTGGGATTTATCTGTAAAACTGGCTATGTACTTGGACATCTAAGAATTTCCCCAAGCTAACAAAGGGCTTTACTTCTATTGAATTACTCCTTGGACACCAGTCTTAAGACCTCCATTGCTTTGCCAAAGAGACATGGGCTCAACAGATATGGCCCTTTATATTCAGACATGTTGATCTTTCAACATACATGTATAATGGAAATTGAGTATGCCCAATAGCACACCTATCATCAAACTGTTAATTTTGGGCTTGTTGGTATTGTCCATACACACTTTCTAAAAGCGATGGACCCCTGACCTACTGGATCTACCAATCAGACAGGGGCTAAATGTGGAATAGGAGGGAATCAGCAACGTTCAAAGAATACAGTACATAATTACAGTACATAACATTTGTGAGGTCTTTAAAAGCAAGTGACAGTGAGAATGACTTATGTTGAGGGCTTATTAAGAAGAAACTTTAGTGAATTAGTCCTTGAGATCCCTTGACCTGTGACATTTTTCATAATGGAGACAGATAAAGATGTTTTAATGAAGCATTATGTCAGCATCAGTAGTTATACAGTTATTTCAGGACTGCTCTATTTATTGCTTGCAGTGCTTCTGATCAAACTCCCTCGAGGTGACCTTCACTATCTGTGTTTCATCTAACATTCTGTGACATCCTTCTAGCCCTGACAGCATTTTCCATTTTAGCCAAAAAAGACAGAGCAAAATGACACAATTCAAGCTGGACAGAAAATCCAAAGTATTCATTTGGCAGCAGAAAACAGGACTGGCGTTCCTGTCATGCACGTTCATCCTTGAACTGATTTGGCGAATCAGTTTCATTGCAATTCTATGCCCTGTCCAGACTTCTTAATAATAATAGATGCTTTAGAGTGTTGTGAACAATACTTCAAGTGGGATCTGTGCACTCTGAAAAGACTGTAAAATAAACTATTTATTTGAGAGGCCAGGACTACTTGTCACAGAGGAGAATTTTCACAAGGGCTATCTCAGCACTCTCAGTAAGTATTAAGTGTGAGTCATTTACATAAATAGTAAATGCCAAAACACAAATTTAGACCCACCTTATATCAAGTGTATCTAACTACTATGTACTTACATTTAAATGAATCATTTGATATTATGCACTTATTGTGTACATACACATTTTTACATTGTACTTATATCTAAAAATACCTAAAAATATCTAAAAAAAAATAATCACATACAGATGTTTGTTGTTGTTCTTTTTAAATAGTTATATTTATATTAAAATATATTTATATATAGGCAAGCTCCCAAATCCACTATAATAATAATAATAATAATAATAATAATAATAATTTAAAAAATACAGTTTTTATGTCACGGAATGTGTTTTTAAGAGGTTTTCAGGTGATAATGTACTTAGTTAAAATATTTAGCTTGTTAAAAAATATAACATCTCTTTGAAAATTTGTGTTTTCGGACAAGCCTCAGCTTGGCCAGATCTTCTGGAATCTACCGCTGGCTCTGATGTCTCTATAGTGGTTAAACATTAGATATAATGTCTGTGGGTAAATCTAACAGGCAGTCTTTAGTCTCTTTAATCTATAATTTGTTCCAGAGCAAACAGTTTGGGCAAAATATCATCATGTTTATGTAAATTCAATGCTGTATTTTAGAGCGCTACCTGTGTACTTTTGACTGAATTGCCTAGGCATTGTTATGATGGCTTCTGTTGTTTATTAAATATTACTATGCAATAAACAATATTTTATATAAATAATAGTAGCATTTGATAATAGTGTTTAGTATTGGAAAACATGCGTATGTTTGTGATGGTGATTTTAGTTACATTGTTCCATTATTGCATTGTTCCATTCCATTGGATGGCGACAAGAGACTTTTTAAGTCCATCTCTCTCTCTCATAACACTCTATTCCAAATAACACAGTGAGCTTTTAATACAGTAATACAATATGCTTTTAATGAAACAACTCAACATTCCTCCGTTACTAGTTCTAAAGTGACATTTTCAAATTGGTAACAGAGGCTTGGGCTCAGCTGTTAAACTGTTAAACTTAGATTTGAATATGTATTTTTTTTTAGTTAATGCACAAGTAAATGTAAGCACAGTCAATTTATATTATAAACATGTGCTATTTTTTTTCCTCCTTTATTTGTAAAGTACAAACGAAAATGAAACTATTTAAATGCATAAAATAACTCATTTTACATTCTGACATATATGTGTTGTTGACTTCCAGCCTTTTTTTTTAATCACTGTTTGCATGCCTCATCCATGAGTATAAAATGTTTGAGAACAAGCATTTGGGGTTTTGAGAACCATAACCAAGCTGACTGCACAATAGTGAGCCCCTAAAAAATGGTCAAATTCACTCAGTATTGCTTGATCTAATTAAAAATATATATATATTTCAATTACAATGGAAATTAATTGTATTCAGTTTTGTTTTAGCCACTAAAAC
>NC_133369.1:48582037-48615275 GCF_049309525.1 Garra rufa
ACATGCATAAATGCAGCCCTCGGGGCATCTGTAAGAATGCAGTGTTGAATGGGCACACATTTATTTTAAGAAGTGTCATTTGTGCTATTATCTGGAAAATTACATTGGTTAGAGCAGAATTTCACCCAGCATGCATCTGCTTGTAACAGTTGGAATGGGTTAGTGGCACTAGCCAATAAGTGTGCTGATTTAATTTTTAAAGTACGTGCGCAAGGGTTAGCCATTCAATCATATTACTTATTTTAAGGCTGTCAATTAATTTTCAATCAAATTAACTGATTAATAACAATGGTTACACTTTATTTTACAGTGTCTTTGTTACACATAACATATCCATCTTATCCACCTTTTTTTTTAGTCGAACAAAACCAGAAAAAAAATTAAAAAAATTAAAGTCATAATATGTCAAGAATAAAATTGAAATTGCGAGAATGAAGTCATAATGTTACGAGAATAAAATTGTAATATTACGAGAATAAAGTCGCAACATTATAAAAATAAAGTCGAAGTATTCTGAGAATAAAGTCGAAATTACAAGAATAAAATTGAAATATTTTGACAATAAAATCAAAATTATGAGAATAAAGTAAAACATGTTTCAAGAATAAAAACCGAATGTTTCAAGAGGATACATACTGCAGACTTTCATGTACAGGGAAGAAAAGAAATCATGATAATCAATTTAAATATTGATTGTACTAAGTTTAGTTAGCCAAAATGTGTTGAGAGATGGTACTATCAAATTAGAATTGATATTTTGCTTACTAAAGCAGTCAGGGAGATGGTCAAGACTCAAACTCAAACAGTTTCAAACAGGGGAAGACATCTTGTGTTGTTGATTCAGCCAGGTCAATTTATTTCAAGGACTGAGACACTGAAAGGGACAAAGCTATTTGGTATTTCTGTGAGAGGAAATGAGAATCTGGAGCATGTACATTTCATTACTTGAAAAGCAGCCCATATGCTGACCTGAAACAAGGTAAAGCACACTAGAAAAGAAAGTGAAATTTAGAGAAAGAGTAAATTAGACATAGAATGATAAAGCAGGAGACAGAAAGAACACTCTTTTTCACACACAGCGTCTCAATGACCTTACCAGGATGGTGGTGATGACCAGTGAGCGGTTGGAAAGCGAGTCTGTGATGTTCATGCCGTTCTGCCTGGGGACCTCGGTGATGTTCAGTCCCCCAGATGCACTCCACTTCCCCACCTAGAAAAGATTAAATTTATGTAGGCAGAGCATGTTTCACTTACCTGTGTGACCCATCCACATCGCAATAGCCCATCTGACTGCATTAGCAGCCCTGTGCTGAGCTCATCCAGAAGCATTAGTTGATTGGCTCTTCTGTTTTTATGCCAATAGGTCTGTGCTTGGGCTCATGAGTAGGCCCTTGCATACACTCTGAATACATTAACATAGAGGAAGGGCAATTCCACCAAAGGAGATTGCCTTTCAATTTAATTTTGCAAAAAGAAAATTTCGAACAAAGGAAAAAGCAGAACTTTTCATGGTATGAATTACTGATCTGATAACATTGTAAAGGTGATACATTTTTCTGGTGATTAAATACTTCTAAAAAGCAAAATACAAACATTATCTAAATCATTATTTTGGTCTTTGAATACAGTGATGAAAACAATTATTTGATCCCCTGCTGATTTTGTACATTGCCTACTGACAAAGAAAGGATCAGTCTATAATTTTAATGGTAGGTTTAATGGTAGTAAGAAACGGAATAACAACGAAAAAAAAATCCAGATATGTGCATTTCAAAAAAGTTATAAATTGATTTGCATTTTAATGAGTGAAATAAATATTTGATCCCCTATTAATCAGCAAGATTTCTGGTTTCCAGGTGTCTTTTATACAGAGAGTGTTCTTAATCTCAGCTTGTTACCTGTATAAAAGACACCTGTCCATAAAAGCAATCAATCAGATTCAAACTCTCCACAATGGCTAAGACCAAAGAGCTGTACAAGGATGTCAGGGACAAAACTGTAGACCTACACAAGGCTGGAATGGGCAACAAGACTATCGCCAAGCAGCTTGGTGAGAAGGTGACAACAGTTGGTGTGATTATTCGCAAACGCAAGAAACACAAAATAACTGTCGCCTCGTGGAGTTTCAGTGATCGTGAGAACGGTGAGGAATCAGCCCAGAACTACACGGGAGGATCTTGTCAATGATCTCAAGGCAGCTGGGACCATAGTCACCAAGAAAACAATTGGTAACACACTACGCCGTGAAGGACTGAAATCCTGCAGCGCCCGCAAGGTCCCCCTGCTCAAGAAAGTGCATGTATAGGCCCATCTGAAGTTTGCCAACAAACATCTAAATAATTCAGAGGAGAACTGGGTGAAAGTGTTGTGGTCAGATGAGACCAATATCGAGCTCATTAGCATCAACTCAGCTCGCCGTGTTTAGAGGAGGAGGAATGCCTATAAGAACACAATCCCCACATTCAAACATGGAGGTGGAAACATTATGCTTTGGGGGTGTTTTTCTGCTAAGGGGACAGGACAACTGGACCACATCAAAGGGACAATGGACAGGGCCATGTACTGTTAGAACCAGAGCATTGGAAATTAGTCGTGGATGGGTATGACCCAAAACACACGGCTAAGGCAACAAAGGAGTGGCTCAAGAAAAAGCACATCAAGGTCCTGAAGTGGCCTAGTCAGTCTCCAGACCTTAATTCCATAAAAAATCTGTGGAGCGAACTGAAGGTTTGAGTTGCCAAACATCAGCCTCGAAACCTTAATGACTTGGAGAGGATCTGCAAAGAGGAGTGGGACAAAATCCCTCCGGAGATGTGTGCAAACCTGGTGGCCAACTACAAGAAACGTCTGACCTCTGTGATTGCCAAAAAGGGTTTTGCTAAATCATGTTTTGTCAAATACTTATTTCACTCATTAAAATGCAACTCAATTCATACCTTTTTTGTATGTGTTTTTCTGGATTTTTTGTTGTTATTCTGTCTCTCACTGTTCAAATAAACCAACTATTAAAATTATAAATTCTTTGTCAGTCAGCAAACCTACAAAATCAGCAGGGGATCTTTTTTTTTTTTCCTCCCTGTACACAATCAATGAGATCAATTACAGTGAATAGGTCAGTGCACATACTTCACATACTGTTTGGTTATTAATTGTGTGTTGACAAATTTTGCATGTTCAAGGCAATGTTTGCATATTTGGGAAAATATTTATTTTAAAATGAATGTCTATCATTATGTGTATATTATTCTAAAAAAATAAACATGTATATACTAAACCAGTATGGAAAGACAAAAGGTGTTTAAGTGTGTTACTTTGTAATATTGTTGTAATTAATGGAACTAGCTGTCCTTGATTTGACAATTAAAAAAATAAAATCTAACATTTCCAGGAATGCTGTCCTGGCAACTTGGGTTAGTGGTATGTGTATTTATTAATATTATTTTAAGTTGTTAAATATTATTTCCTATTTTTGTATGCTTTGTATATTTAACTGTTTAAATTGGTAAATTGGGAATATTACAGTTTTTACTGTATTTTTGATCACATAAATGCAGCCTTGGTGAGCAGAAGAGACTTTTTTAACAGTCTTAATTATTTCAATTTTGACCAGCATTGTATAGATACAAACTTGTATAACTATTGTATAGACTGGTTGTACCTAAACCAAACAATTCAAATATCATAAAACTACACTCAAGCCAACATATATTGCTCAATATTATTTTGCAAGCTAATTTGTTTAACTCTGCAGTGGGACCAAACCAGTTGATTATTAATCAATGAATCTATTTCAGTCAGAGAGTTATATCTGCCTCAAGAGATATTAGAAAGAAATGCTAATAATTAATTAAGGTACAAACACAAACACAAAACAACACATATGCACAGTAAGTGGTAGACAGCTTAGGGAATTGAAATAGTTGTACTGTGAATAATCCCTCTAATATCAGCAAATCTGAGCAAATTAAGCTAGTTTTGCACAAACAGTCCACTGCAGCGAGAAAAAGGAAGTCCTGCATATTGTTCAGTCACTCCTCAACAAATCATTACTGAAAATAGCTTCATAGCTGTCCGTATCCATCTCTGTCTGGGGACGTGCGGCGCTGCCCTCTTCTGCACCAACACAAATGCTCTCATATTCATAAACCACAAGAGCGGCAAATCTCAGTCACACAGGTGCAAAAATCACCCGGCAATAGCGCTCACCTGATATATGCTTATGACTTGACACATGTATTAGTTACAGATTGTGCAAATTCAGGGTGATGCACATTTCATATGATATGCTACGCCACTTTATAGGGTGATGTTCAATTATTGCAAATTGACTGCAATTAACTCAATTCATTAAAAGTGATTATCAGGGGAAAGGCACGATTATTTATTCACATTGCCGACAGGGGACTTTCTTGGCTTCTCAAAATGAACCTTCTCAAAATGAACACAGATTTTTCAATCTGCTCATTCCAATATAAAATGCAGGTTAATATATATATATATATATATATATATAATTTTTTTATAATTTTTTTTTTTTTTTTTTTTTTTTCAGGGGCTCAAAAGTAATTGGACAAATAAATATAATCATAAATAAAATGTTCATTTTTATTATTTTGTAATCCTTTTTGAAATCCTTTGCAGGCAATGATTGCCTTAAGTTTGGAACTCATGGACATCACCATAGACTGGGTTTCCTCCTTTGTGGTGCTTTGCCAGGCCTTTACTGCAGCTGACTTCAGTTGTTGTTGGTTTGTGGGTCTTTCTGCCTTTAGTTTTGTCTTCAGCAAGTGAAATGCATGCTCAATCAATTTGAAATCAGAAGATTGACTTGGCCATTGCAGAATATTCCACTTTTTTACCTTTAAAAACTCCTGGGTTGCTTTTGCTGTATGTTTTAGGTCATTGTCCATTTGTACTACGAAGAGCCGCCCAAACAACAGCTCCATTTAACTGAATCTGGGCAGACAGTATATCCCTATACACTTCAGAATTCTTCCGGCTGCTTCTGTCTTCTGTCACAACATCACTAAACACCGGTAACCCAGTGCCACTGGAAGCCATGCATGCTCATGCCATTACACTGCTCCACCATGTTTCACAGATGATGATGATGTTGTAGGCTTTGGATCATGAGCTGTTCCAAGCCATGTCCATACTTTTTTCTTCCCGTCATTCTGGTACACATTGATTTTAATTTCAGCAGTCCAAAAAATGCTTTTCCAGAAGTGGTCTGGATTTTTTAAATGTTTTTTTTTTTTTGACAAAGTCTAATCTGGCCTTGTTTGCACCTTTTGGTAAACCTTCTCTATTTTGCTCTCGACTTTGACAGTGACACACATACCTCCTGGAGAATATTCTTCACTTGGCTGTATGTTGTAAAATGTTTTATTACCATGGAGAGGATCATCCAATCATCCACCATACTGTCGTCTTTTGTGGACATCCAGGCCTTTTTATGTTGCTGAGCTCACCAGTATGTTCTTTTTCTTAGAATTCACCAAACTGTTAGCCTGGAAAAATCCAGACCCTAATCTATTAAGATTAAGGGTCTGGGATCGAGCAATGAAAACTGCCTAACTCAAGGGGCGGCACCAAGCATGCATTTGAAACTCTAACTGCACGCAACTGGATAACGCCACAACCAATCACAACAATACACGCTTAGCTACCAGCAGAGCTAAATGATGTTTCATTAACAAAGTTCGGGAGAAGCGCGTCAGATGCTTAGCGTAAACATCACAAGTCAATCAGCGCCATAGGTTTAAATACAGCTGACTCACCTCAATTCACTCGATGGTTTATCAGTAAACCTCCACCAACCCCATCTCATCACTCCGAGTTCTCGCTACTCCTGTTGGGGGGTAACGTACTCTGGGTTCGGGCCACTCCCGAGCTCGGAGCCCTTCACCGGACAGCACGCCAAACATGCACTACTATTCTCCGGCTAATTATATGTAAGCGTGAACTCGTGAACTGATAGATTAAACTCTTGCCGTATCCAGTCGGCAAAACAGCAAAAACGTCCTTCATGCAAAGGAACGATTCGAGTTTTCGGTTTTCTGTTCCTCTTTTATATGGAAAGCCAAGTCTAACTCGTTCATTGTAGCGGCCAAAGCCGTTTCAAACAACTTGTTGTTCATCTGTAGTGACAGCGATCTTTCAAAGTTTACTATATGATTCGGACGTCGCAGCGCTGTCATCATCAGCTTAGCTCGCCTCAGGCCCGCCTACATCAGATACACCGATTTGATTGGTTCCCACAACTGCTTACGTATTGCAATAACCTGCATCATTGCTCGATGCCAGAGTGTCTTGCAGAGACAATTCAAATTGTGCTCTCGCGAGACCTCTGGATTTCCAGGGTACCTGGTAAAAATTTTTTTAACGCATTTTAATTGCACTTAGTTTTGCACCGCGGAACGTTTCTTACTGGATGAGATTCCGCGGACCGATTATACTGGAGCACCAACTAGCGTTTAGACAAGCTGCCTCCGTCCTAAATAGTATTGTATGTCCCAAATCGTAGTATGTTTAAAAAATTATTCCAAAGATTCCCGGATGGTCTACTACTTAACGATCAATGCACACTCTCAACAGCTAATATTGCCCGCAACACACTGCGCCGTGAACGAGGATTCGATTAGAACTACAAACACGCATAAAAAGTGTTAAAAAACTACAAACATGGAGGATATACGCGACCAACGGACAGGTAGAGAAAGGGGTTTACGTGATAAATAATCAGTGTGTAACCTGATAAAAAATATTTTTTAAATGTTATCGGCGTTATATTCCATGTGCAGCAACATTTATAATTATAGGTTTGGTCATTAACGTTTAAATGCATAATTAAGCAAACACAAGAGCAGAGTTCTCGGCATGAAAGACTTGTTAAAGAACGTGCCTCTTGCTACACTTAATGGCAATATTGCATTGGTCTGTTGGACTTGGTTGAACAAAAATAAACAATATTTTGTTGCTTAAGCTTATGTATTCAGTCATTATTCAATGGTATACTAAAAATCCATGTAAAAATCTTAATTCTCACTGTTCTCAGGTCAAATATTTATATGCGATTAAAATGCGATTAATTTCGATTAATTAATTACAAAGCCTCTAATTAATTAGATTAATTTTTTTAATGGAGTCCCGGCCCTAATATATATATGTGTGTGTGTGTGTGTGTGTGTGTGTGTGTGTGTGTGTGTGTGTGTGTGTGTGTGTGTGTGTGTGTGTGTGTTACAACTTTTACGTTAGTCAAGTTCAATCACATCTTAATGTTCATTGTCGTTTTACTGATCTCATGGTAAATGTTAAGTTTATTGTCTTACAAGTATATATATTTTAAGACTGAGTGAAAATTAATCTTGTTTAATGTTTTTAATCTTGTGCACCCCTCAATTATTAATATCTAAAACATATATTTGTGGTATATTTTAATTGAAAACAACTTAAAACATTTTTATACATTTAATCATATTTTTATTTATGTTGACTTTTGTTATGCACAAAAGCAATCAGTTTAGACATTTATAATAAACTATAAAGAATGTTGTCCTTGAACAGTCTCCACTACAGTTTGCTGTGCTCCAGTCACATAGTGACTGAGTGAATTCCCTACTGATCTAGAGAGGAGAAAAGATGAAAGATGCATCAAGTTTTGTTCAATTCACATTTATTTGTATGGCACTTTTTAGTATACACATTGTTTCTAGCAGCTTTACAGAAAATGAATGTATCTACATTACAAATAAGAGTTCTTTTAACAAGTGTATCGGTTTTAAATTATGTTAATATGGCAGAAATTTTCTGAAATTAAGCTATACAAATCATGCAGTTAATTAACGTCATGTAATCAGAAACAATGAACAAATTAAAGCATGATGTGATCATGATGATTACAATGCAAGGGAAATTTATCAGTTTTGTATGTTTATTTAGAGTCTGCTTCAACTGAAGTCCTCTCAAGGGTTGGCGTCATCTCTTCAAAGGTGCTGGTCATCTGAAGTCTTCATAGAAAAACTGGATATAGTCCGCAGGAGCAATCTATGCATTAACAAATTGTGATGTAATCATACTTGGGAACTGGCACTTTTTTACTTCAGGTGGTTCTTGTTCTGACAGCAGGATAGAGAAGGAGAATAACAGGTGAAATGGTTAAGTGATGCTCCATCAAATTTCACTCCAGTGGCATCACTGATCCTTCACACAATAATTCTTTAGTGGCTATAAAAATATAGTAATAATGTGTTTACAATGATTACTGCTATAATACAAAATACACAGTATACATTTTTGGAAAAATTGGCCTACCATGATTCTGAAATGAAAACTATTTTAACATTTTCATTCTCACTTAGGTCAATCAATAAATCCAGATCTATTAAATAACTCCCCACCCGCAAAAAAATCCAGTTTAAAAGCCTTAATTACACAATGATGGATAAAACGGCAGGAAGAGAATGCATAACATGCCGTAAATCTACTAATTAAGTGAGAAATAATCTATTAATAATCTGTTTTAATGCAAACGTTAAATTGATTAGCAGTGCTGATAGCATACAGTTCTGTTTTATAAATGTCTTACCGTTTAAAAGTTGATGACAGCGATCTCTTCTGCTGCATCTCCACATCTCTTCTAGAACTGTAGTTCCTGTATGTCTTGATTGACAGGAGTTCCGTCCAATCAGCAGCGACTACGCCGGTCACACAAAATACCTACCTTTTCTGTATTGACTGATTTGTTGTTGTGTTTTCTGACTTGTCGTTTTTTTTTTTTGTCGTTGTGATTTCCGACTTGCTATTTTGTTTCCGGAGTTGTTATTGTGTTTTATGGTTTGCCGTTTTGTTTTTAGATTTGATATTGCATTTTCTAATTTGTAATTTTAATTCTGAATTTGTTATTTGGTTTTCAGATTTGTTTTTTGTGTTGCGATTTGTTGTTGTGTTTTGCACTTCTCGGCCACCGTAGATCTTGCACTAATCACACTTCTTTTCACAAAAGTGAGCGCTGCTATATTTACATACCTCATTACTGCACAAAAGCATGCTATGTGTAACTTCAGCCGGTCATTAACGGAGACTTCTAATTAACAGTACTTTGTACACTAATCCAATTTGCTTTATGATCCACTAACTTATGCTTATGTTTAAACACCTCATTTGCTTCCTTGTTAGGAGGTAAATTAAACGTAAGACACAAATTGCTCTTTATTTGCACAGCAATGGTGACCAAATGAGACAAGGCACAAGAGGTTTCAGTATGTTAAGGCTGTGAGATCAGAAGGTTATTTGAGGGGAGAAACAATCCTTTGCAATGATGCATATTTGTTCTTTGGCTGCATGAAAAATTCTGGCATAATTGACTATGCAAAACAAAAGTGAATTATTACACGTTGTTTAACAGACGAGCATTAGCAGAAGAAAACAGCTTTTGATCATTCTAGCCCTCCTGCTATGCAAAAAAAAAATCATGAAGACATAGCAAAAGCATTATTATCCTATATGTGCTTTGTTTGCGAGTTATGCTGTGTCTGATTTGAGAGAGTTGTTATGTAGTTATGTGGTGGTTTACCTTTTGAAGGCCATCCTCCTTAAGACTCACAATGTCAAGATCAAAGTCGGTGCGCAGACCTGTAGTTCTGTTGAAGCACAGCCGTCCCGTCAGGCCATCCCAGTGAGACTTCAAAGAACAATGAGAGAGGTTCAACAATTAAAACACAGCAGGGTTGTGCAATATTCAGATTTTAATTGATAATGTTAGTCCAATCCCTAATTTGAATTTAATTTGAATCAGCAAAGAAGGCAGAAATTGAGTTCCAATTATAATTTAAAAAAAAAATGTAGAATGGAATGAATTTTCAGTTCTTTTTGGGACCATCATATACAGTAAATGCAGTTTAAATTAAATATAACCACTTTAAATAAGCTTAAACAGGCATGCTATTTTATATAGTTTATGGGGCATTATAATTACATTAAATTATATTAATAATATACACTGACATTTTTTGAAGTGTGCTTTCATTATATTCATCACATTAACATACAGTGCCTTGTAAAAATTACTTTTTCCCCACATCAGTCTACATCTCATAAACCATAATGACAAAGCACAAAACAGGTTTGTAACAACTTTGCAAATTTATTAGAAATAAAAAACTGAAAAGATCCCGTTGCATAAGTATTCATACCCTTTTCTGGGACACTCAAAATTTAGCTCAGGAGCATTCATATTGCTTCTAGATGTTACTACACTTCAAGTGGAGTAAAACTGTGGCAAATTCATTTGAATGTGTATGATTTAGAAAGGCACACACCTCTCAGAAAAGGTCTAACAGCTGAAAATGCATATCAAGTCCTGAGGTCAAGATAACTGCCTGTAGAGTTCAGTGACAGACTTGCGTTAAGGCAGTGATCAAGGGAAGAGTTCCGAAAAAAAAAAAAAATCTGCTGCATTGAAGGTTCACAGAAGCATGTAGCCTGCATTATCCATAATGGAAGACGATTGGAACAACTAGGACTCTAGAAAATATCTGCCAGCCCCCATCCAAGCTGACAGAGCTTGAGAGGTGAAAAGGTGAGGCAAAGAATGGCAGATAATTGCCAAATGCAGATGTGCAAAGCTTGTCACATCATACCTAAAAGACTTGAGGCTGTAAAGGTGTTAAATGAGTTAAGGGTATGAATACTAATGCAATGTACTTATTTCAGTGTTTTATTTTTAATACATTTGTAAAATTTGCAAATCTGGTTTTTGCTTTGTCATTATTATGGTGTATGGAGAGTAAATTGATGTGGGGAAAAACTAATTTAAAGCAGTTTAACATAATGCTGCAACAAAACAAAATGTGAAAAAAAATGAAGGGCTATGAATACTTTTGCAAGGCACTGTAAGTTAACATATGCTCCAAAATCAATTTAACCCCACAATCTTCAAAAAGAGCCTAAATAAAGTAGTTATCTAGAACTGACAGTACAGGAGAAAAATGGAATCGACTAATACTCTTGTTTCTTATTAGCATGCTCAAACAGTTTGCATTACATTCATTAGATTTTCATTCTGTTTTGCTGTGTATTTATCATTGTATATTTTTTACTGCATTAAGTTACAAATTGGAAATGTTGCAATGACAGCAGTCTGAAATAAAATAAGTTTTTATTCAAATTCCAATTCAGCTTCCTGCAGTGTTTCCAAATCCATTCAAAAACACAATCATGAATTGAAAAGGAGTCATTTCTTCTGGATTTTGTCCAAGTATAGTACACACACACCCTAATACACATCCTTATAAGCACACACACACACACACACACATATGTTGGGTTTACATGTTTTATGGGGACATTCCATAGGCGTAATGGTTTTCATACCGTACAAACCGTATTTTCTATGGCCCTACACCTACCCTACACCTAAACCTAGCCCTCACAGGAGATTGTGCACACCTTTACTTCCTCAAAAAAAAACTCATTGTGCATGATTTATAAGCCTGTTTCCTCATGGGGACCTAAGAAATGTCCCCACAAGGTAAAATTTTACTGGTATTACTATCCTTGTGGGGACATTTGGTCCCCATAACGTGATGAATACTAGGTGCACACACACACACACACACACACACACACACACACACACACACACACACACAGAGAGAGCTTCTATTTCCTTTTTAATTACATTTTACATCTCAGCGCCTCAGACACATCTTCCCCCAAGACCTCCGTCCTAATTAACGACCATCTCACTTGCAACAGTCTCTAGAGACACAGAAAAAATTACATTGCAGCTCCTCCTCTCCATTCCTCCCTCGTCCCCTAAGCATAGAGCTCCTCCCCCAAACAACACACGCTGATCTCCAGCCCTCTCCATAACCTCTTCCAAATGAAACACCTCCGTTCTTGTTCAGGAGCGAGGACATTTCACAGGAACGTGTGTTCTCCGCTATGCCAAAGAGAGACAAAGCTCTCCACGCCAACTCCACGGCCCTCATTTCGCTCTTCTCTCGTACGCGCTGATCCACAGAGCTGTGTTCAACAACTCTAATCTGCCTATTATGAGTCCCAATCAAAGTCTCTCTTGTGAGCTGAAATAAGAGCTGATTATGACAAGCACATTTGCGTGCGAAGCACACGGTGATGAGAAAGTGGGACACTGTGAATTTAGTAGTGCAGGGCCAGAATAGTGCGAATGCAAACTCGCTGCAATCAACTTATCAACTGCACTTAAATGAGGCAATTAAAATGGATGGTGAATGGTGATTGTTTATCAGGTAAGATCCACCATTAAAACCAAAGAGCCTCTGAATAATGATGAGCTATTTATCAGTGGTAAAAGTATTTATTAATGACTAACTGGTAAAGGTACTGGGACATTTAGGTCACAATTAAATGTTTAGGAATGCCACTGATAACAACAATTCAGAGCGAGTGTTATTAATTTCACAGAAATATACCACAGGCACACTTTTCAAGCCTTAACAGTCTACAAACATAAGTCTGCACTAAATTATAAAAAAGTACTGTATACTGTACTTTTTAAAGTCAAAAAGTATTTAAAAACTTCAAAATGCCATTGCATTACATACATTTACAACACTTACAGACTCACAGACCCCAAATATAAAAAGGTAGTGGTCAACTAAAATATATTGCCAAGACTAATATATTGGCTTATATTTGGCTTTTTTTCTCTCATTTCACTAACCTTACAAACTTAAGCTGTGATATCATCTGAAATGTGCATTTGTAGATAGCATAAAAATGAGGGTTTCACTTTATTTTGACGGCCCTTTTAGCACAGTCTGTTGACTGTAAGTAACAATGCACCTACATATCTACTAACTCTAATTTGAGTGTTAGTAGAGTATTAGTAGAGTGGTGGGGTTAGGGTTAGAATAAGTTGACATACTTATTCTCAAAGTTCTCAAACGTTCTCAAAAGTTCTCAGCAGAATGTTTGTTGAGAGCCCACCACAATAAAGAGTTAACAGATATTAAGTAGACAGTCTACTAATACTCTGATAAGAGTTAGTTGACATGTAGATGCAATGTTACTTAGTGTCAACAGAATGTTCATAGGGGGCCATCAAAATAAAGTCTTACCCACATATTTATTTATGGTAATCAGCCACCATGCTGTCTAAGATATCAGCATCGGCCATTTAAAAATAAATTTTGATTGGCCTTATAAATAAAAGTTTGATTTTATCTGTATACCTTAAAGTCCCCATGAAATCAAAATGGTTAGATTTAAGGTTATTTACAAAGCTAGTGTGCTCCACAACAATGACAACATTCACATTTACAAGATATAAGCATTCAAAACTTTCAGTCTCTAACTTAAGCCAATATTTATCAATGATTTTGATGACATCACCCTGCACTTCAGCTTCTCATCAAACTTTCTGTCCAATCAAATGCTATCTTGAATCCAAAGCTTTCCGCCCCCTATACTATAAATAAACTAGAGATGTTCCGATACCCTTTTTTCCTTCCCCATACCAATTCCGATACCTGGGCTCGGGGTATCAGCCGATACCGAGTACTAATCCGATACCTGGGTGTGTAATTTTATATACAGCTGTAGATAATACTAATAAATTATTTTATGGTGTGCTTCAGACTTATCCCTTAATAAAACAAACATACAGTGATATATACAGTGAACTAGAGTTTTTTTATTATATGACATACATTTGACAGTAATATTTTTTTTATATAGTTAGTATTACTAATCTGGTTTTCTGACGTACATCAGCCCTGTTTATAACAGAGAATTTTGGCCAGAATTTGAAAGATTCTCACTAGATCTCGCTTAGTTTCGCTTTCGTTTCGCTGTTTTATGTTTCTTATCTGAAACAGAAATGGCAGTGCTTATGAGTTGAACAAAGCTGTGATCGCACCAGTGTGACCGCTCACGAAAATTAGTCATACTGGCAGAAAAAATGGTCACAGTCTGGAGCCCCTTAATATTACCGCAAGTGTCACGCACGCTTCAGTACAAGTAGTAAACAAATCCATGCGCCTGTACCATTCAATAACACAGAGCCACGCATAATTCATATTTAAACAGTCGGTTTGCGGCTTAATATTAGTCCATATCACGATTTGATTTAAGTGTAATGACCTTTGATTAATGTATCAAACTTTGACAAATTCCATGACGTTCCGCGTTAAACTGCAAATTCCATTTTATGACTTGATTCCGTGATTCCGTCCGTGTTTTCCACATCGCGGAAATCATAAAGCCCTACATATGAGACATGTCGCTGTTTTACTGGCTGGTTGGTCCAGTCTGAGGTTACTGCCAAAGAGCGGATGTATTTCTTCTTCACTGCTCTAAACAGTGGTTGCTTGTGGCAACACAGCACTACTCCCTGTGTTTGCATTCTGAGCAGCGAAGAAGAACTGGCTTCCGATTTGCTAATGGGAATAACTTATATCTTGTTTAAGAAAATGGTATCGGATCAGTACGTGGGTTCAAGTACTCGTCGATTCCGATGCTAGAATTTGTTGTGGTATCGGCGGCATTTCCGATACTAGTATCGGAATCGGAACAATAATAACACATAATTTGTATTTTCTATGCGGTAAATGGCATGTAGTGCACTAAATAGGGGATATGGAATGATTCAGACAGTGTAAATATGCCTTCCATTGGTGCAAAAAAGTTTGGGTTTGCACTGTCATGTGAACTGCCACAGCTTGCGCACATAGTCCGCTATGATGGAGCGGCTTGTATGTGTGAATCAGCGCAGACCACGACACATATCGGAATCATTTAATTTCTACAAAGAATCCTATATTTTATAGCAATATGGATGACTGTGGCTTTACCGAGCTCAGTGGCTCTGGCCTGAGCAGTGAAATCAACACTATTGGCTAGAGGGCAGGACTACCTTATATGTCCCCCATCTTAACATTTTGAAATTACATCAACACATATTATAACACTGCATATTTCAATGCATTTTAGTGGAATCACTTTTTACTGCCATGAAACTCTAGATGTGGCAGGATGACGGGTTGTTAACATAACTGATGATATTGCAGGGTTATACAGCTTGACACAAGCTGATTGGTTCATGTTGTGTATGAAATTACTGAGCTTGCAGCTTGTAGCTATTTAAATGGATGGTAGCATTCACTAGGTCATTTTGCAGCACACTTTCAGAGCGTTCCTCTGAAACCCTCCACCTTCCCCAGCTCCGCCTGTATAGATCTAATACAGGAAATTGTATGCTATTTGTGCAGCAGCAGTATGTCTTACATACAGCACCATATCGCCAAAACCAAATACATTAACATTATCTATTACCATGCTAAACTTTTCAGAGAGTTGTCATGACAGAAATGGTGTTCATCAGTCAATTCCAATCAATAGAAATATTACATTGTTCTATGCAATGTCTTCTCCACTGATTTACAGGATCTATAGACCCTTGGCTGACAATACATATCAAAATTTTAGGGATGCACGATATTTATCAGACAGATAAATTATCGACCGATATGGGTAAAATTATGTCATTTTTATTGCTCCGATAAATAAATGAAATCCGATCCGATTAAGTACTCTTGCTGGTAAATCAATCAATCAGTCTGGTTTATCTGAGATTCATCTGCTTTCCGAGTGCAAGTGACTGCAGCTGTAAACTGCAGTAACTCTCGGATTTTGTCGGGTTTAATACGTCATCATCTGTGTCGTCATCATCGTCTTTGCCAGTCTGGAAGTTTTTCTTGGTGGCAGAGGAGGACAATGCTATTGCTATTTGCAACACATGTTTAGCAAGGATTCCGAGAGGAGGTAAAAAGCCGTCAAGTTTTAACACAACAAATCTTATATATCTCACTTCAGAGGTCGTCATCGCGGTGAATCTGTTTTAGGGGCCGTTCACATGTCGTGCCTAAAAACGCATGATAAACGCTAGACGCGCCGCTTTCTCTTTCTTTCCAAACCACTCTGTAGCCTGCTCTGTTGTGGCGTCTGCCGTTGCTAAGCAACCATGACCTGCGCTCTTCATAAAGACGCGTAAGTTTCAGCAAAGGATAAATGGATTTTCAGCATTAAAAATTGCTTGCAGTAGCTCTGTTATTAAATTTATTTAAAAATGTTTATTCCTGTACAGCTATGATAAGCTGTTTCTCCACCTTGGCAGTGCTTTCAGTGTTATTAAAGGAAAGGGTGAAGCTGATTGGTTTCATGTCACATGACCTGTGTTTGGCTTGCGGCATTCAGAAAAGTTGAGATGTTTTAATCTCGATTCTGATGTTTTATTCCCCGTCTTGTACGATTTGGTTGTTGAACACATTCATAATATGATCAATAAGAATGGACTACACGTAAGCTTTAACGGACATTTGGACATCTGACGTTAGTCCATGATGCACTTTTCATTTTTTCCAGGTTGACAAATGTCAAAGCATTTTATTTATTTAGAATTGTGGTGCCTTACACAAAAAAATAAAAACATTTTTGAAGAGTCAGGACTGATGTTTGCTATGATTGTTTGACCCAGATATATAATATACATTTCATTAGTTTATCTTACAGTTTGTATTCTCCTGGGTGCACAAAATTATCATATAAAAATATGAACGTATTGGGTATCGGTATCGGAATCGGCCACAAGAAGGACTTAATTATCGGCTATCGGTATCGGTAAAAAAATTTCATATCGTGCATCCCTACAAAATTTACAAACCAAAATGCTTTTATAAATGATGCTAATCTAGAAATGTTCAACAACTTCCCAAATGACAACATTGCTGGTGTTATTTTTAAGCAACTTATGGCAAGGTGATAAGTTCTCTTCACATTCAAACCACAAGTATAAATCATCACATTAAGTATAGGCATTTCGAAAACTCACCAAATGCATTTTGTCTTCAATTTGAGTTGTGTATCTATTGGTTCAGTCCCACTTTATATTACGTGGCCTTAACTACCATATACTTACATTTAAATGAATCATTTGGTGCAATGCACTTAAACCAACCCATTCCACCAAACATGTCCTTACCTGTATCCCAGCTCAATAGCAGTAAAAGTGTTTTGCAATGCAATATGATCAGAATAAGTACATTGTACTTTTTTTTTTTTTTTTTTTTTGATGTAAGTAGTAGTTAATGGCCACCTAATATAACGTGGGATTATACTTTCAGACCTATCGAACTGTTATAAAATCTTAATTTGAAAAATGTGTTTGCACTACAGTTTTTTTTTTTACAATGGAAGTTAAAATATTGAAAAGTATTAAACATTAAAATGTAAAGATGTCAAATTTGCAATCATCTCTAAAGTGTGAAAATACATTTGTGGGGTGACCGTATACATTGAATGCAGGTTAAAAAAAAAAAAAAAAAAAAAAAAAAAAAAAAAACTTAAAATGAGCTTAAACAGGCATCAATGTCGAGTGTTCAGAGAAGCTGATACTGTGTTATTTAAACAATATCTTATATATCTTATCTCGTCTCTGGAGAGCAGAAGTGTTTGTGACAGCAGTGCCATGAGCGATTGTCATTACCTCTTTAATGAAACTCATGAAGCGTCCTCCGAACCTCCAGGGTTTGTGACGATGACACTGCAATGAGTTGACAGTCATCTGCGGCGCATGCTGGTAAGAAACCGACACGATGTGGACTGCGTCGTACGTCAGAGCAGCATCTGTCTGGAATAAATAGGGGGGCCGATATGTCAGCTGAAAGGATCTGACAAGCGGGAGGAGTGCAAGACCTGACCAGTTGACAACCTTGTCAAACAGCAAACTGGGCCACTGCTCAGGACCATTAGCACACTTGAATCAAAATGTAAGTAGAAGAGAATTGCTCAACCTCTGATTCAAGTCTGATGCTAGGAGACAGTATGTATGAGTAAATATTTTCTTGCTGTTGTTTTTGGAGGAGGAGGAGGAGGAGGATGAGGAGGAGGGAGGAAAGGGGATGTGGTTCAAAAAATAGGTGACATTTTCATGTTGTTCTTATTAGTTTCCATGGTTCATGCGTAGTGTTTTAATAGTGCATAAGCGTGTGCTAATATAGTAAGCTACTAAACAAGCACTTAATTAGCAAATTAGATGAACTGCACAGTGTTACAACCAGGGCTTTTTAACAGTAATGCGTCATTGTTCATCGTTCTTTAACTGAACAATGCTTGAAGTATAAATGTCTAATAATTAAATAAGAATAAGTGTTTGACAACTAATTGTTTCTATCTTTGTACTGTAAAACCAAAGTTCAATGCATTTCTAATGTTGTTTTAATAAAGGGTCTTGTTGTGTTTGATTCCACAAGGGTGTGACATTGCACGTCTCAAAACTGTGACTAAATGGTCGCTTTTTGTGACCTTTCTTCATGCTGGTGTGACTAAGTTTTGTTGGCATTTCGTTAGCTACAAACTCTCTTTGATTTCGCACTGCTATTTTTGATGAGAAACATCAAACGGCAAATGCTCCAAAAGTGGAACAAAACAGCGGTACTCATTTGAACTCAGAGCAGGTATGTTTATTTGCGGACTGATCTCGATCACATGATCCAGTGAGAAGCACTTGAATTCAGAACAGAATTTTCAGTTACAAAACCCAGATGTCTTGGTGATTTAAAGCCAGATGAACCTGATGTCAAAAAGAATAGAAACTTTGAGGCATGAATAATCCAGTTAGAACGCTTTACAATCAACAAATCATCAACATTTGTCATTAACACTATCATTATTGTAACATTTATTAACACAAACTCTAAACATTACATTTTGGTGAAAATATGGTATATTCATATTGAATGCATTCATATAGATGGTATTAATGTATTACAGGAGTAATGGAATATTATAGTAATTATAGTAACTTTTGTTTTGATGGTGTGGCAGTTTTTTGCATTTATATACACTACATGTGATTAATGTTGTTGTTGTTGTTGTTGTTGTTGTTGTTGTTTTTTTTATTATTGTTATTTTTTTTTTACTGTATTAGTTAGAAGCCGTACATGGTTTGTAATGATCTACAAATTTATGATACCATGGCAGAACAGTTTAGAATTTTAATGATCAAATACGAAGTAGAATCAGTCCCAACTCCCAATTCATTTCATCAGTTTATTTCAATTTTACTGTGATTTTACAAATTACACAGAGGGATTGTACACAGGTTGTTACAGTTGGTAAGTACATTTGCATCTTAATTCTAACTTAATTCTAACTTAACTTAATTCTAAAGTCTGTGCTTTACTGTCCAAAATTTTTCATGAGACAAATTATGCAATATATTATTAGTTTCTGTTCCCTCTGACGCTTCCCTCTGTGCTTTCAAATCAAATGTTGGTGCCAACATTTTGTAGAATTTGGTGGCACCTGTATCTCTCACATGTTAGTTTGGAGTCCTGGTTTTGATGGACAAAGATAAAGGAATCTGCAGGGTTCATTAAGCAACTACAGCACAGGGGAAAATCAGAAGATTTAAGTCCTCCACCCATTTCAGCATCTGTAACCACTGTGACTGGAGTTAATCTCTTTCCACAATCTCTGCATGACCAAGTCATACTTCTGAGCCAAATCCAAACCCAAGTTCCCATTGAGACACACTCAATCTACAGCAAACAGGCTACAGCTAAACACAAGTCTTAAGTCTGTTCTCTCTCCAGTTTCATAATACTGTTTTCCGATCTGCTTTAAGCTCAAATACTGCCAAAGCATTTCTCAAAACCTCTCTAAACCGAACGAAAATGCTGAACACCCTCTGCATGTAAGATCCAGAAAAAAAAGTAAATTTTATGAAATACCATAAGAATGTCTTACATCAGAATATGTAACAACTATGAAAATGTAACTATAAGGTGCTCAAACGTTCTCACAGAAATGAATTACTCCAATTAAGATACCAAGTAAGCCATTGAGTATTCAGTGGCATTGCTGTAGCTGCTGTTTTACTGTTTGATAAAACTATGTGCATTTCATAAGAGTATATGCTGTCCTGCAGAGAGAGTTGACCTTCCTAGACCGGAGATCCCATCTCTGCTTTCAAGTGTTGAACATCTTCCAAAAAAGTTCACAATGACTAAAAAGACTAAAAAGTTTTATTTTGCACATTGAAAGATGGACAAGATACAGCTTCACCAACTCCAGAAAAAATACTGGGAGCAACATAAAACCTTGCACCTTACAAATCTGACCAAGGTTTTTGATCCCCCAAGCTCAGCTCGTAAAAGAAATGTAACATCTACTGTGGCTTTCAGCAAAGATGTATCTAGTCTCCAATCCTCTTCAGGCTGTTTCTCTCTATACTCTTTAAAACATCCCCTCTAACATATACCAGGGTTGTCCAATCTTGCTCTTAGAAGGTCACTGTCTTGCAGAGTTTACCTCCAACCCCAATTTAAAACACACCTGAACCAGGAAATCAAGGTCTTCATAATTACAAAAAAATAAAACTTGAACAGGTGTGTTGGGGCAAATCTGTGGGACGCTGGCCATTCAGGAGCAGGATTGGACACCCCTGAAGGTGATGACATGGGGCAACTTTTTGAGCAATGTTGCTGGGCAATGTTGCCGTCAACAAGCAAAAGTGAGACACAGGTCACAACTGATCTAAAGTATCCAGATTTAAATTTGTTACCCATTCTTAATGGGAATGTACCCAGGCAACACTGTATGGCAACCTTGCCCTGTGTATCATCAACTTTTGAGAACTGACATGCACATGCTTCTCATGACCCAAGCAAGAACCAAAATACTCAATATAGACAAACAGCAACAGCTACTAGACTGATTCTTTCTACAATCACTTCGGGCAATGAATAAAAAGCAAGAAAATAACTGTTCTACTTGCCTGGTCTCTAACACATCCTACTGTAACAATCTTCTGGAGAGATGAGGGCATGAAGTGTGCATTGTTCATGCAATGTGAGCTACTCTAGATCGAGCATGTCCGCAGGAAAGAGGACGGGTGTTCACTGAGATGTCCTTTATATCGACCATGCCATAGGCTTCTTGCAACCAGGCAAAAAGTTGTTGTGATTTCAGAGCTGTGGGTATTAGGAGAATGTTGGGAACACTAGACCAGATGGAAAAGTACTGACTACTGACTAAACCGAGTGGTTGCAATGGACTGTATTCAAACATTCACCAAACAGATGGATGTGGCAGGAACTATATGCCTCACGTCAGTCCTGTTAGCTGTTTCCAGATCCAGTAATACTATCTAAGATGCATATGCCAGGGTTTTCAACCTTACACAAAAGACATAAAGCAGTGCACCTTTATATTTATGAAACAAAAAGTCCATTTAGAGGAAATGGTACCACTGAAAGTATTTTTTTTTTCTTTCTATAATAACAGTACTCCTCTACATCAAAATAATCAGAAATTCTACAGAAAGATGTGGGAGTATTTGAACTACTGTGAAATAGATTAATAGATGATCACAGAAGCCATACAGTTGAAACCAGTCTTTATGATATTATGGTATTTGACAATGGCAGCGTATGAGGCATACCATTTGGGATTATTAAATCTGAACTGCTGCAATCTAAAAGATTATATTACCTAGCAAATAAAAGTGGATACCATCATATTTCTCTCAACCATGGTAATTATTATTATTACTACAGACATCCAATTCCATCTGAAACAGTTTGAAGTCTTGGAATTTATTAAGAAATAAATAGCTTTTTTAAAGGTACTTTTTTTACAAGTATGGATTAATACAAGTACGGCTCAGGATTAGATTGGATACAGTGAAAGTGGAACCTATTCAAAGCTTTTGTGCCATTGTTTAATTTGGCATTTCTTTTTGGGTTAGCTGGCGGTGACATTCAGAGAGAAAATGGAAGCATACCGTCATGATCCCTTCCAGGAGACCGGAGTCTGGTTTTGGGGGAATCTGCCTCTCAAGGGACCACTTCTCCACAATGGAGGCAACCTGAGGATTGTCCACGTTTAGGATGCGGAAGCCGGTCATATTGACGCCACAGAAGCGGTACGGCTCCAGGTTTATGGCCATGAGATCCTAGAGGAAGAGCAAGAGAAAGAAAAGATCTCATTTAACCAGCCTGAATCGAGCTTCATTGTTGCTGGGTGAGAGGCTTCTTGTCTCTTTGTCCCCTAATAAAAGCAGGAGATAGAGAGGGGGGTAAAAAGAAGATAGACAGAGCAAAAATAAAAGAGATTAAGGATAATACCATGCTTTCCAGGCCGCCTGGGTACAGCCAGATGAAGCATAGTAGGACGTACACCTCTGTGCCAGCATGTATGATATCATAGACAGTGAGCCAGGAGTCATTCGCACAATAGCTGATTGAAACAGTTATTTCCTCTGTAATCCTGTCTTCATTGCTCCCATCCAGCGAATTGAACCGTAAACACTTCACACCGCTCAGTGATTTTAACAGTGCAGATTCTTCAAAAAAGAATCCAAATTTCACATTCTCAATGCGGCGATGTGGGATGAAACACTCTGAAAATGGAATTGCTGGCGTGGAAAATAGCATTAAGATTAAGTGTAAATTAATCAAGATCTTTTCGTCTTACGAGGTCAAAGCAAAAGGCACAGCCATCTAACACGAGGTTCGGTAAATCTGAGAATGAATGGCGAAATGAGCAAGACCGTGTTCATTGAAAGAACTTGCCGTAATGTGCTGAGGCTAATTAACGCTCTAGAACAATACCAACACACACCCACACTACACATGCTATTGTCTGGAGTGTTATTCTGAGAACAGTCGCTCTGTTTCTTGTACCATCCTACATATTGCCAAACATGTTGGGTAGGTGGGGGCGGCGAAGAAATGTGGTAGAACATAATAGACTATTTCATTAACACCCTGTGGGGCTGGAACTGTTCGGAGAGAAGCATGAAAAACACACGCAGAAAACGGCTTGCCCCAAGAAACAGCACTTTTTCAACTATACCATAAATGATTTCTGATTAAATGTAGATGCTATGATGGAAGTCTGCTTTATGGCTTCTTTCCATCTTAATGTGTTACAGTATCAGTGCGGCATTAGCGTGTAAGCAATGATTGATGCTCAAGTGCTTAGAATGCAGTGGAATTTGATTGTAAAATATCATTGCGAAATAGCTATATTGTTGCAAAATATATTGTTTCAGAATTATGTCATGTAAATCCAACATCACTGTTCGCCCACACCAAAAATTCCCATTGGGTGGGGAGCTGCACAATGGATATTTGGTGTGGGCGAACAATGAACGTTTAATATATAATGCACATTGTATATTAAACATCAAAGACAGATGAGGTGATATTGATTATGGAAATTGATAAACATCTAATAGGTTCTTCAGAAAAAAAGAAGCATAATTAGGGTTATGTAAATATAAAGTTTTGACACAGTGAGACTTTTATGCAATTCAGCTGTTCAGTATGTTGCAAGGGCATACGACCATGCAGGCAGTCAACACTTGTTTCGTTGCATTTTTGGGTAACACTTTCTATGAAGCCCCTATTTATAATACATTATAAGAGTATATCTAAGGCATTATAATGAATGCATAATGCATTATTTCAGATTTTCAGATCGTCACTTCCTGTTTTGCTGAGCTGCCGTGTGGTTTGTGCAGCTCTCTGTGATTGTAGCTTTCTGCAGCTTGTTTTTCTTTAGAAATCTTTATCTTTTATTACTCTCTGCTGTTTAAAGTAATTAAAAACAGCTTTACTCCCAACAGACTTGTGAAATTATCCGTCACACTAATCTGACTGCTCACTTTACCCGTTAACCGCGACTGCAGTGGGTTAGCTATTTAGCTTAGCTATTTAGCTAGCCACTGGCGACTTGCATTTACATTTACGTTCTCTACTCGCGTCTACTAACGTTACCGCTCTCCTTTCTCTCTAGCGAACCGTTTCGCTTTTATTCCAAAACCACGATTTGCAACAAGTTAGCATTCAGTTAGCCGATTAGCTTGCGACTTGCGTTTCCTTTTACGTCCTATTCACTCCGTTGTTCCTCCTCCCATACCTCTCTTCAAGAGTTCATCATAACAACAGTGGTAAGTTGGAACCATTCTACAAAAACGGTAAGTAATGGCTTCTTCTCTTGCTATTGTTGTCTGCACAACCTGCCACATGTATAGCTTATCTATCTCTGTCGGCAGTGAGCCTTATACATGTGATAAATGCAAGGAAGTAGCTAGGCTGACAGAGAAGATTTCAGAACTAGAGACACACATCCAAACTTTAATGGAGGATAGTAAGAATGTGAGGGACTTAGATACGGCTTTGGATGTGACTAGTTCAGGGAGACATGCAAATTGTTCGGTTCCGGTAGTTACAGCGCCCGTGTAGCAGGGCAACTGGGTGACTGTGAGACGGCATAGTCGCGGGTCAAAACACCGCTCTTCCGTTCCGATTAGAACATCAAACAGGTTCTCCCCACTCAGTGAAGCACCCACTGAGAAACCTGATGAAAGTGCTCTAGTAATTGGCGATTCTATTGTACGGAACGTGAAAATAGAGACTCCAGTCACCATAGTCCAGTGTTTACCGGGAGCCAGAGCGCCTGACATCTTGGCAAATTTAAAAGTGCTGGCTAATGCTAAACGTAAATTCAGTAAGTCGCCAGTCGGAGATCACTAAAAATAATGTTAAAGAGGTGTGTGAACTTGCAAGTACGATGTCAGACACTGTAATATGCTCTGTTCCCCTCCCTGCTTACCGTGGTGACGAGATACATAGTAGATTGTCATCATTAAACGGTTGGATGTCAAAGTGGTGCCCACGAAGTAACATAGGTTTCATAGACAATTGGACAAGTTTCTGGGGCAGACCCGACCTGTTGAAAAGAGATGGTCTTCATCCCTCCGGATGTGGAGCATCTCTCCTATCTAGAAATATGGCACATAGTCTTAGCGTTTGCACTTGACTAACTGGGGCCCAGGTCAGGAAGCAGACAGACTGGCTAAACCGACCGTCTGCTAGCCGCCTCACGTCACAGAAATCAGTTAATTCTCAGCACATAGAGACCCTTTCACCTAGATATCACACTATAGAGACTGTGTCTGTTCCCCGAGCTATAAAATACAATAAACGTCCAAAGCAATGTAAGAGTAACAATTTAATTGATGTTCAAAAAATAAAAAATGTATATAATACTGAGAAACAAATGATAAAGCTTGGCTTATTAAATATCAGGTCACTTTCTACGAAAGCACTTTTTGTAAATGATATGATCACTGATCATAAGCTAGATGTGCTCTGTTTGACAGAAACCTGGCTAAAACCAGATGATTACATTATTTTAAATGAGGCAACCCCCCAAAATTACTGTCATAAACATGTGCCACGTGTAAAAGGTAAGGGGGAGGTGTTTGCACAATTTATAGCAATATGTTCAGTGTTTCTCAGAGAACGGGCTTTAAGTATAACTCGTTTGAAGTAATGGTGCTCCATATAACATTATCCAAAGAATCAAGTATTAATGATAAATCTCCTGTGACGTTTTTACTGGCTACTGTATACAGGCCACCAGGGCACCATACAGACTTTATTAAAGAATTTGCTGATTTTCTATCCAAATTAGTGTTGGCCACAGATAAAGTCTTAATAGTGGGTGATTTTAACATCCATGTTGATAATGAAAAAGATGCATTGGGATCAGCATTTATAGATATTCTGAACTCAATTGGGGTTAGACAACACGTTTCAGGACCTACTCATTGCCGAAATCATACTTTAGATTTAATATTGTCACACGGAATTGATGTTAATGGCGTTGAAATTCTGCATCAAAGTGATGATATCTCAGATCATTGTCTAGTCTCGTGTATACTCCAGATAACTAAAACTGTAAAACTAACGCCTCACTATAAGTACGGTAGAACCATTACTTCTACCACAAGAGACTGCTTTGTAAGTAACCTTCCTGATTTATCTGAATTCCTCAGCATATCCGATAGCTCAGGAAAACTTGATGATGCAACAGAAACTATTGACTCTCTTTTTTGTAGCACTTTAGATATAGTTGCTCCTCTGCAGTTAAGAAAAATTAAGGAAAACAGTCCGACGCCGTGGTATACTGAACACACTCGCGCACTGAAGAGAGCACGACGAAAAATGGAACGCAGCTGGAAGAAAACAAAACTAGAGATTTTCCATACAGCCTGGCGTGAATGTAACATATCCTATAGAAAAGCATTAAAAACTGCTAGATCAGATTATTTTTCATCTTTCTTAAAAGAAAACAAACATAACCCTAGGTATTTATTCAATACAGTGGCTAAATTAACGAAGAATAAAGCACCAACAGGTGCTGAATTTTCCCAACAGCACAGCAGTAATGACTTCATGAACTATTTTACTACCAAAATAGATACTATTAGAGATAAAATTGTAACTATGCAGCCATCCGCTACAGTATCGCATCAGATATGCTATAAATCTCCTGAGGAACAATTCCATGCATTTTCAACTATAGGAGAGGAAGAGTTGTACAAACCTATTAAATCATAGAAAACGACAACATGTATGTTAGACCCTATTCCATCTAAGCTACTAAAAGAGGTGCTTCCAGAAGTCATAGATCCTCTTCTGAATATTATTAATTTGTCACTATCGTTAGGATATGTCCCCAAAACTTTCAAACTGGCTGTTATTAAGCCTCTAATTAAAAAACACTTCAACTTGATCCCAATGAATTAAACAATTACAGACCAATTTCAAATCTCCCTTTTCTATCAAAGATACTAGAAAAGGTAGTGTCCTCACAATTGTGTTCCTTCTTAGAGAAAAAATGGTATCTGTGAGGATTTCCAGTCAGGTTTTAGACCGTATCATAGCACTGAGACTGCTCTTATTAGAGTTACAAATGATCTTCTCCTGTCATCCGATCGTGGATGCATCTCTCTATTAGTACTACTGGATCTTAGTGATGCGTTTGATACTATTGACCACAATATTCTTTTAAATAGACTTGAAAATTATGTTGGCATTAGTGGTACTGCAACAATCAATTCGTAGCAGTGAATGACGAGGTATCATATCAATCACAAGTGCAGTATGGAGTACCTCAAGGCTCAGTACTAGAGCCATTACTTTTTACACTTTATATGTTACCTTTGGGAGATATCATCAGGAAACATGGTGCTAGCTTTCACTGTTATGCTGATGATACGCAGCTCTTTATTTCTTCACGGCCTGGCGAAACATGCCAATTTGAAAAACTAACAGAATGCATAGTTGAAATAAAATAATGGATGGCAAGAAATTTTTTGCTGCTAAATTCTGAAAAAACAGGTGTTAATTATTGGACCTAAAACCTCCGCATGTAATAACCTAAAACACAATCTATTACTCAATGACTGCTAACTGTCAATTCGTCGTCATCAGTCAGGAACCTAGGTGTGCTATTCGATAGCAATCTTTCCTTCGAAAGCCACATTTCTAGCATTTGCAAAACCGCATTTTTTCATCTAAAAATATATCGAAATTACGACCTATGCTCACGATGTCAAATGCAGAAACGTTAATCAATGCGTTCATGACCTCAAGTATAGATTATTGTAATGCTTTATTGGGTGGTTGTTCTGCACGCTTAATAAACAAACTCCAGCTGGTCTAAAATGCAGCAGCTAGAGTTCTTACTAGAACCAGAAAGTATGACCATATTAGCCCGGTTCTGTCAGCACTGCACTGGCTCCCTATTAAACATCGTACAGATTTCAAAATCTTGCTAATAACTTATAAAGCCCTGAATGGTTTAGCTCCTCTGTACTTGAGCAAGCTCTTATCATATTATAGTCCCTCACGTCCGCTGCGTTCTCAAAATTCCGGCAATTTGGTAGTACCTAGAATATCAAAATCAACTGCGGGCGGCAGATCTTTTTCACATTTAGAGCCCAAACTCTGGAACAATCTACCTAACACTGTTCGGGAGGCAGACACACTCTGTCAGTTTAAATCTAGATTAAAGACCCATCTCTTTAACCTGGCCTACACTTAATACATTTCATAATCCAAATCCGTTAAAGGATTGTTAGGCTGCATTATTTAAGTCAACCGGAACCAGGGACACTTCCTATAACACCTGATGTACTCGTTGCATCAGAAGAAGAATGGCATCTACGCTAATATTAGTATCTTTCCTTCTTATTCCGAGGTCACCGTAGCCACCTGTATCCAGATCAGACGGTCACTGCAGTCTCCCGGATCTAGTCCGTGCCCATCAGCACCCAGAGATATCCTCTACAGCCCTGAATGTCAGCAGAGACCACATCAAAGACATATCATCAGTGAAGACCTCATCACCTAGACGGCCATCGACGCAAGACAGCGAGTCCTCTCCAATCTGATTTTGTGGCAACTTGGAACTCTTGCATCTACATTAATATTAGTCTGTTTGTTTCTTATTCCCAGGTCACCATAGCCACCAGATCCAGTCCGTATCCAGATCAGATGGTCACTGCAGTCCCCCGGATCCAGTCCAAACCTAGAGCAGATGGTGGATCAACACCTACAGCCGAATGTCAGCGGATACCGTGTCAACTAGATGAGCCCCAGAGACAGATCATCAAGAAAGAACTCCTACCCTAAACGGCCACCGGCACAAGGCCATAGGAACCAGATGAGTCCTCCCCAATTTGACTTTGTTGCAATATGGAACTCTTGCATTATTATTGACATTTTATTTTATTATTTTAATACTGTAAGGTTGCTTTGACACAACTTGTATTGTAAAAAGCGCTGTATAAATAATCTTGACTTGACTTGACTTGACATTATAAAAAAAAAAAAACTTTATCATATGTTATGTCATCTCATGAACAATTTTAATACATTATAATACATATTTGAGGTTATAACTTTTAAGAAAATGATTATTTATAACACACAATGGACACCATATATAATCTACTTTATTATCATATTACATTTATTTTTTACATTATATTACTTTTTTTTTTTTTTTTTTTTTTTGATGGTCCCCTTAGTCTATTGACTATAAGCAACTTTGCAACTATACATGTCAACTGAACTTAGTCCTTAGAGTGTTAGTAGACTTAGGTTAAGGTTAGGCTAGGTAGAAGGTTCATGTACTTGCAAAGTTACTTATAATCAGTTTGTCTTTTGGGGAACCATCAAAATTCAGTGTTAGCATATATTTAGCATACTACAAATAATAGTTGACATGCAGTTGCAGAGTTACTTATCAAAAGCTGTCTAAAGGGTACCATCAAAATAATCAAACTGATCATATTACACATGTATCTAACCTGATCTTATGGCTCTTTGAGAAATAAATAAATAAATAATACCTTATAACTATGAGGAATATAATTCATGGTAACTGAAGTGAATGCAACGTGTTCATTGTGTTATAAATAATCATACTCCTAAAAGCTATAACACATTAAAACTGTTCTTATGAATACTCATGAGATGATACAACATATCATAAGTTTTATTTTTTTTATTTTTTATATATAATGCAATATGCATTTATTATAATGCCTTAAGAATACCCTTATAATTTATTATAGAAAGGCGCTTCATAGATAGTGTTACTCATTTTTGCTTTCAGTGTGGACAGAATAATTGTTTGATTAAGACACGCTGTTATGTGTAAAATTAAAATGTAGATCAATAACTCAGCTGCTATAGTTTGTTTTCCAACAATCTGTAATTATGTAAACAAAAAAATTGACTGCAGTGCCTAGATCAAATAGATTAGAGGTGAGGAAGCAGGAAGTATGATGGCCTGTTCTGAGGACAGTTATGAGTTTTATCTCACATTGCTGTTGACTTTTCATGCTTTACTAGGTACATCTCAGAATTAATAAAATTGTCAGAAATGATAAAATTGCAACAATAAAATTAGTTTTAATTTACATAGGAAAGTGCTGTTTACCCATGGAAGACACCTGGGCTCAAGTCCAGACGTAATATCACACTGGCAAAGAGCGTGTCATTGCCGTAGTGTGATTTTGCAGTTATACAATTCAGCATATAAAAATGTAAGTAAGGAAGGAAAAAACCAAGGACTGCCAGAAAATCATTCTAGTGTGGACTGTGGAACTACTTTCCTCTGTCAGAGATTTAGAAACAAACTTACATGGCATCATCTTGATAGCTTTTTTTTTTTGATAGTTTTGCTCCGCCAACAAAAATAGTTCCAAACAAATAAACAATATTACACTGCAACACGGCATAAGTGTTTCATTCCTGAATGAATTTGATTGACCAAACTAACCAAATTTACAACTCAATGGAGAATTCTGCTACAGCATGGTCATCAAACACTTTTTACCAATAACTATAATGCAAAATGTTATCAAAAATACAAATACTTTTTTTTTTCTAAAATAAAAGTTGCATATATAATCTATATTAACTATATTTTGCATATAAAATCCACTTGGCTTAAGAATCTTGGACTATCAGATTTGAATGTATAGTTTGATTGGGCATGACACTTCTAAAAGAAACAGCTCTTTTAAAATGTATTTTCAAGAAAAAAGGGACATATGGCACTTGATTTGGTTTTTAAATGCTTGATTTATCATTTTTGGCAGCAGCTATTAATGCTAAGTGTAAATAAAAAGGCAGTGCCTCTATTTAAGTGCAAATAAGCAACCTTGTTGCCAAAAGCCAATTTCACTAAATTTGCTTACTATTGCACAGATAGTTTACCTTCAGTACATACATCATGTTACTTCTATTTATACTTTGAATAACATGTATGGCCATTTGCAGTTTGTGTAAACACGATGTTTGGTGCAAACATTTATCTACCACTATTTTTACACTGGCAAATCGACAGTTTTAGAGAAGCATATATATAGACATTTGCTGTGCATTTCAGTTTCTGTGCAATCACATGTAAATGCACATTCTAGAACCACATTTGATGCACAAATATGCACATTTACTGACAAGTTCACTTTGTACATACAGTTCATCTTAATGGCATACATTCCACATCTTCCAGTGAAATCCAACTTAAGTATCTCCTCTGGGTGACTGTTATGGTCTATTTATCACAATGAATGATACATGTGTAAAAATATAATATATTTAAATTCTCATGAGTTGAAAATGTTTAATAATCTAATGAAAAAACAAACAGTTGATTGGTTTTTAGTGTGTCGAGTAGTTATCAAACCTTTAGCGAGGATCAGTAAACCTCACTCATAACTCAAATGTATGACATATAAGGTGCATTACAATGCCGCTCATGATTCTGTTTCAGTTTAAATTTAAATAATACAATTTAAAAAAAAAAAAAAAAAAAAAGCTGTGTAGAAATATAGAAAAATACTACTTAAATACTTTAAATAATACAGAAATACAGCCCCGGCTCATTGGAAATATTATTAATATTCTGCAGTAGTAATTGTGTGAAAATTAGGCTTTATTAATCAAAACTCATATGTAAATCATACTTTGTGTGAAAAGGAATACAAGTTTTACTGCCTTTAGTGTCCATTTCAACTGGAAACTGCAGTGATTTGTACATATGCTTTTTTCAGGTTTGCTGAAATGTTTATAGAGGTACATATTTCAATTGAGCCTATGTTGCAGAAATAAGAGCTTTCTGGATATGTCTTATATGAGGCATTTGTAGTAGGTTCAGCAAATACACCAAAATGTGTTCAAGAGAAATTGTGTTTGTAAGAAAGTGAGGATATCTCTAAAAAAAGTGATTTGCAATTTAAACTTCTGAGCTTTAAAATCCAGAGGTGGAACACAGTTGTCAATCACTTTGTTGCCTTTGTGAAGGCTTTTCAAAGACGTTTTGTTTATTTGAGCTTGAGGGAAGGGCTAATGTTTACACTGGGGTGGCGGAAACTCCATTAAGGCTGTTTTGTCAAGTGAAATTGATATTGCAGACTGGATCCAAAGCTCATCTGCAATTAAAAGCCATTCATCCAAAAATAAAGTGGGAGCAGCATAAGAACAAATGACATTCAATTTGCTGTTAGTACTGCGGTACATTACCAGAGTGGTGAAGATGTAGTGATAGTACTCTGTCATCATCCCCATCATCTGGGCCTGGAGGAAGAGGAGGGGAGGGGTAGAAAAAAAACAATGAAAAAGGTCACTATGTCATGTCAGAGTAATTTGCAATCATTGTGGCAGCCAACACAAACAATGAACAACAAATGAGACTGAATCAAAATAGCGGAACAATGAAGAACTGTTCAACTTTGGTAATCTATCGACGTCTCTCTCCATCTGTGCTTGTAGTATCATATAGCACAACAAATAGCTTCTAATAGTGAAAAGGGCCCTTCAAGGCATAATTCACACTAAAAGGACATCCTGCCACCCTTAATGCTGTTCCAAATATGATTTTTTTTTTCTGCCAAACACAAAAGATGAGAATATTGATGCTTATCTCATGCATACAATGGAAGTAAAAGAGGACATTTGACAAAACGGTTTGAAATTACATAAGGATGAGAATTAATTTACTATTACTATCCACCTCATTCTTCAACGTGGAAGTAAGCCTATGGAGGAGACTTCCGGATCATTATCCACTATAGGGAAATAATGAGAAGAATAGCAACTTGCAGTGCACTGTAACGCTGTTTGCACTACAAACCAATGCATTCATAATTACATTAATACATTAAAATGATATGGCAGGACACACCAATTTGAAATACCAAGCAGCAAAACGAACTGCTTGTACAGGTAAAAATAGCTGGATGCGGATGAGACAGGAAGCCACACCCAAAAAGTTTACAAATGACAGCTATTTCAAAAGTCCTTACAGCTTAAAACAGCAAAATAACCAAAACCCACAATGACACTGGCCAAACAAATAAATACAGTAAACAATAGGATAAAAATGCCAGATTATTTCCATGTTTTCCATTATTTCCATGCCACAAAATTATATTATCATGTACGGAAAGCACATACACTATTTCTCCCACTCTCTCTCCATTAAAGGAGTAGTTCACTTTCAGAACAAAAATTTACAGATAATGTACTCACTCCCTTGTCATCCATGTCTTTCTTTCTTCAGTCGCAAAGAAATTATGTTTTTTGAGGAAAACATTTCAGAATTTCTCTCCATATAATGGACTTCTTTGGTGCCCCCGAGTTGAACTTCCAAAATGCAGTTTAAATGCAGCTTCCAAGGGCTCTAAATGATCCCAGCTGTGGAAAAAGGGTCTTATCTAGCAAAATGATCTGTTATTTTCTAAAAACATTTACAAAGTAAATACGTTTTAATCTCTACACAGAGTACACACAGAGCTAGACAAGACGAGCATTTGAGG